>NW_026856568.1:0-28494 GCF_026571515.1 Ruditapes philippinarum | reverse complement strand
AAAACAAATCATTATAGAACTGTCGCAAATGAGGGATTGACAATACAAAAAATAGACCTATCTTTCACGTTTAGATCGAAGCCAAGCTAGGAATTGTCTCATTTTTAGCTCGACTTTTCTATGAAAAGGGGAGCTATCCTACTCGCCCCGGCGTCGGCGTCGGCGTCGGCGTTGGCGTTGGCGTCACACCTTGGTTAAGTTTTTCGTACCACCCCACTTTATTTCAGAAGTATTACAAGTATGGCTTTGAAACTTACCATACTTGTTCACCATCATAACCTCCATCTACAGACAAGAGTACATAACTCTGTCAAGGTTTTTGACAGAATTATGGCCCTTTTTTGACTTAGAAAGTGTATTGAGCTTGGTTAAGTTTTTTGTACCACCTCACTTTATTTCAAAACCATTGGAGGTATTGCTTTGAAACTGACCATACTTGTTTACCATCACGACCTTCATCAACAGACAAGAGGACATAACTCTGTCAAGGTTTTTGACAGAATTATGCCCCTTTTTGACTTAGAAAATACATTGAATATGGGTAAAATCCACTTATTGCCTTAACCCTTTGAGATATTGCTTTGAAACTTTTAATGCTATTTCACATCATTACCCCCATCTGTACGCAAGAGAAGGTAACTCTGTCAAGGATTTGTTTTAAAAATTAAGGCCTTTTATCGACTTAGAATCTTGGTTAAGTTTTTAGTACCAGTCCACTTTTTGACTGAACTGTTTGAGATATTAATTTGAAAGTTGGAATACTTGTTTACCATCATGGTCCCAAAACATGGGCAGGAGAAGGTAATTCTGTTAAGGATTTTATTTGAATTATGGCCCTTTTTGACTTAGAAACTCAGTTAAGATTTTCATTCTTGTCCACTTGTTGACTTAACCATTTGAGATATTACTTTGGAAGTTGGAGTTCTTATGTGCCATCATGAGACCTATCTGTAAGCAAGAGAAGATAACTCTGTGAAAATGTTTCTTGATTTGTACTTAGAAATTCCTAGTTAAAGTCTTGTGTGCCCTTAACTGTCAAAGTTTTGTTTTATAGGCAAGCACTAAAAAAGTCGAGCGCGCTGTCCTTCTGACAGCTCTTGTTCTTGATTATTTTCTACACTAAAATGGCGCCCAACTGTCAGACCTAGCACACTAGTTATGGCCGGTAAGGAACATTCTGTTAATTTCCGTCAACTCAAGTAACCAGTACCATACGGTACTAAATTTTTATAATTAGCTTACAGTTACTTCCCTTCAGTTTCCGGTGTAAATGTAAACAAAACAACCAAATATAATGCAGAATGGAAGTTTAAGGATTTTATAAACATTTTTTATAGATGCGAGATTTTCACGCACATGATTTTGAATTGTGCGCGATCTGTGAAATACTAGCGTGAATCGCGTAATCGAGCATCCTAGAATAGACACTGTTTATCACTGTGGTTGTGTAAGGTCTAAATGTTAAAAAAAGCCCCAAAGCCAGAACTATCACGAAGGGGGGGATTAAGCAGTCAGACACAGCGATCTCCAAAAAGTCATGGCGATTTATACTACAAATCAATGTGCATGTAGTCATCCTTAAATCAATCTGAAGATGGAATAGTTTTTTTAAAACCTGGAATACACTTAAAATGATTCTATTTTCATGCCCTCACTAAAAATATATTTGACCAAAAGTCATGAAGATTTATAGAAATGTTTGTCAGCAGGTGTAGTTGTGCACCTAGGGGTTTGATTGTGGAATTATTCAATATTTACAGAGTTATCGCCCTTTACTAAGTAATTAATCGCTCTTTTTTGCAATATTTTTAACTTGTGTCTTGCGTCACTACTCCAGGAAATATTTGACCTTAAGTCATGTAACTTTACAGAAATGTTCGTCAAAAGGTGTAGTTTTGCACCTGGGGGTTTAATAGTGGTATTATTCAGTATTTGTAGAGTTATTGCTCTTGACTTAGTTATTTTTTTTGCAATTTTCAACTTATATTTTGCGTTTACCCCCAAAAAATTTTTGAAGTCATTTAATATGCATAAGTAAATTTGCAGTTTCCACAATATAAATGTGACAAAACGATTAAGTTTCACATGACACAGGTAAAAACACCACTATTATCTATCACATGTTATCATGTGTCGATCAGGACTAGAACTTATCTTATAAAAGTGAGTTTAAATAGAATTACTGATATACATGTATGTTCTTCTTTTTAGCTCACCTGAGCTTGATCAGGGTGAGCTTTCAGGATCTTTGAATTTCCATCAAACTTTGTCAGGATGCTTGTCTATGTGATAGCTTAGATAAGTTCGAAAATATGTCATCTCAGATGAAAAACGAGGTCACTGGAGCTTAAAATAGAAAAACCTTGTTAACACTGTAGCGGTCACATTTTTGCCTCAATCATCATCAAACTTGGTCAGGATGCTTGCCTAGGTGATAGTTCGGATGAGACTGAACATGGGTTTTTCGGATGAAAAACTAGGTCACTGGAGCTAAAAATAGAAAAATCTTATTAACACTCTAGCGGTCACATTTTTGGCTCAATCATCATCAAACTTTGTCAGGGTGCTTGTCTAGCTCGAATAAGTAGGAACATGGGTTATCTTAGATGAAAAACTCTGTTAGATAGCTAAGATATTTAGCATGAAACATCTTCTAATAGGTGTCTATCAAGTTTGTTCAAATAAAAGCCCTGGGGTCAAAATTGGCCCTGCCCCGGGGGTCATTGATTTTCCATATATGTGTACAGTAAAAACTTTAAATTAAAAATTCTTTGAAAAAAAAAACAAATAGCTAGAGTTTTGATACTAAGCATGAAACATCTTCTAGTAAGTGTCTACAATGTTTTTTTATGCTCCCCGAAAAAATTTCGGGGAGCATATAGTCGCCGCCTTGTCCGTCCGTCCGTCAGTCCGTCCGTTCACTTTTGTGTCGCACGTAACTCAAAAAGTATTTGACCTAGAGTCATGAAACTTAACGGGAATGTTGATCAGCATGTGTAGTTGTGCACCTGGGTATTTTCGTCTGGATATTATTAGTATTTTCAGAGTTATTGCCCTTGACTTAGTAAAATTTTGCAATTTTCAACTTGTGTCGCATGTAACTCAAAAAGTATTTGACCTAGAGTCATGAAACTTTACAGGAATGTTGATCAGCATGTGTAGTTGTGCACCTGGGTATTTTCATCTGGATATTTTAAGTATTTTCAGAATTATTGCCCTTGACTTAGTAAAATTTTGCAATTTTCAACTTGTGTCGCATGTAACTCAAAAAGTATTTGACCTAGAGTCATTAAACTTTACAGGAATGTTGATCAGCATGTGTAGTTGTGCACCTGGGTATTTTCGTTTGAAATTTTTTTATTATTTTCAGAGTTATTGCCCTTGACTTAGTAAAATTTTGCAATTTTCAACTTGTGTCGCATGTAACTCAAAAAATATTTGACCTAGAGTCATGAAACTTTACAGGAATGTTGATCAGCATGTGTAGTTGTGCACCTGGGTATTTTTGTCTGGATATTTTAAGTATTTTCAGAGTTATTGCCCTTGACTTAGTAAAATTTTGCAATTTTCAACTTGTGTCGCACGTAACTCAAAAAGTATTTGACCTAGAGTCATGAAACTTTACAGGAATGTTGATCAGCATGTGTAGTTGTGCACCTGGGTATTTTCGTCTGGATTTATTTAGTATTTTCAGAGTTATTGCCCTTCACTTAGAAATTTTTTGCAATTTTCAACTTGTGTCGCAAGTTTCTCAAAAAGGATTTGACATAGTCATTAAACCTTATAGGCAGGTTGCTCAGCATATTTTAGATTTGCACCTGGGGTTTTGCTTGTGGATTTAACCAGTATGTAGAGTTATTTCCCTTGACTTAGTAAAACGATTGACAGAACAGTGGCGCGGTGGGGGCACCCGTGTCCTATGGACACATTTCTAGTTTTTTATTCATATTTGTTTAAACTTTATTTATTGTATGATATATAACATATCTATAATATAAAAAGACAAATTAATATTAAGTGTTGGCGCCTGTCAAGCTATGGTCACAACTGAATGTCTCAGTCATTTATGGAACAATTTAAGCAACAATATAAATTCACTCATTCATTTTCACGCTAAAGAAGTCACATATTTTGCTCTGCACCTCAGTTGCCTCAACAAGCATTTTCCCAAACATATCCTCAAAGTTCATAGCCATGTCTTACATAGGAGACTGATTCATCATGAGAGCAAACTGTCTACATTTACTTAAACATTCAGAAACCTCGTTAACTGATACAACACTAGGATTTGGTTCCTCAGTCTCATTTTCACTGTCCCTGGTATTTTCTTTTTCCTTTTCAGTTGTCATTTCCTTAAGAATGTCCACAGCACTTTGATCCCATTGCATCATGTTATTGTCACATTGAATAACACAATTCTCAAAAAATAGTAAATCGGTCTCTGATATTTAAAGTCAGCACCAACATTCAGAGTATCACTTGATCACCAATGTTGGATTGACTTAAAATTATTGACAAAATTCAAATGTAAAGTAGTAAGTCATACTGAACAACATTCAATACCAACTTATTGTTGTAGCTGGCCCTCCCTGTACTTCCAACTTTGTCTGAATTATGCTGGCATCCATCGGCTGGAGGACAGAGGTGGTGTTTGCAGGGAAATTCATCTATTCCTGATGTTGATGAAGAAAACTCACTTACCACTCAGCCCCCCCCCCCTCCAACCCCCCACCCCTGCATCCCCTGCGCTCTTTACTTAAGAATTCATTATGGTCTTACAATTTTATTCAGGGTGGACTGGAGTGTTGTCCAGGAACTGTAATATTTTACAGTTTTGAACATCCATTTTTCTGTCAAGCTCTTTCAGCCTGTCCTCCATCATTAAGAATTCATTGAGGTCTCCTGGATTTCCGAATGACAATAGGTTGCAGCTTCTCACCTGAAAAACAATAAATAAAATGTTGTACACTTTTTGAACTTGAAAACAAAATTTATCATGATACAAATTATATTACAATATAAAAGCTCTACATCACAAAGTGACACCGTGATGTCCTGCTTGATTTTACACCTTAAATACATGCTAAAGCAAATAAGAATCTCTTTATCTAGCCATAGCAAAGCACATTTGTAAGATCCGTTTTGCAATTAACATTGACAAATATTCAGAATTCTTCCAGGCATTTTTCTAAGTTTCGGACAATTAACATGTTTATTAATAGCGACAATAACTGAACATCACCAGACGAAAACATCAGTCTTCATCAAGCTTTCATTGGCTGCTATAAACAGTGATTCTGAAAAGAAACTACAGTTGAGTTTCTCTTTTTATATATGAAATATAATTAATAGATTATTAATAGATGTATAAGTTTTTTGATTAATTCCGTTGACAAACATACTAGTCATGAAAGCACTGAAATGCGCTCTTTTGATCGTTTTTTTCTGGTGCATTTTTCCCCTGTTTTGAAGAATGTAGACTAAGTAGTGTCCAGGTAAAACAGACTGTCACATCCATATTAAAGATATTGTGAGGCTTGTATCCTTTGCACACATCTGCGAGGGTATCCTTCCATCGTTTCACAGTGTCACTATTCACCTCACCATGTTCTCCAACCTAAGTTTTGAACACAATATTGTTTTGTTTCAAGAAGCTTTCCAGCCATCCGTTATTCCCCTTCAAGTCACTTAGGTTCAAGTCCTGAGATGGGCCCAGACACATTCACCATACTTGCTGTGGCATCTAGAAACCTATGTTATACCAAATCATTTACTTCATTGTACTCAATTTGATTCTTCGGGCGTTGACTGTCACGATTACCATTTGAATCGTATTCATCTAAGATTTCACGTTACAATTTTAGAACATTCTGAACTTGTGTGTCCTACACCTAGTTCCACTGCCACAACTGGAACTTTTACCACTTTCAAGCAATTTAACAAACTTAAAGTTCTCTCCTCTAATGTCAAACATTTGCGCTATTTAGTCCCAGACATAATTCCAGATATACTTTTCACAGAACTTTATATTTACAATATGAAAACATATACAGGTAGAAACATAGACATTGAAAGAATGTTTAAAGTTTAAAAAAATTAAGAAAAGGTCTGGTTAAAATTGTAATAATAGGCGATAATCAGGGAGCTAAGGTGCAAATGCATCTTTCCTGTTAGCATGATTTTGATAGTCAATTATAACAAAATGCAGACACACATGCAAACATCAGTAAAAAATGAAAGTAAAACTCATTGAACTTCAAGTTTATTACAATCTACAATTCACTCCTCTATGATATTCTCTGTGTTGTTTTTCAGCAATATATGAGTGAGGAATTTTGTTTTTATTTAAATGTATTACACTGTCACTTGACGATTTGTTTCTAAGTTTGTTTATCAAAATACCAGTTTCAGAGAAAATATGCTCCAATGAAACGGTAGTAGCTGGGACTGCAAGCACACGCATTGCAATATTTGCGATTTTTAGATATTTTGTTGCATTACTTTTCCACCACTGTAAAATCTCACAGTCCTGAGAAGGTTCTCACAGTCTGTCTTTTCCAAAATTTGTTAAGAAGCTTTTCTGCTTTCTTCCAAATCTTTAAAAGTTTCTCTGTCGAACTTTCAACTGGTATGTAGTCAGGGTCTTCTTTGTCATCACTGTCTGTCTCAAAGATTCCTATGTGAGAATTTAGACACAAAAAAATGTGTTTGTGTTATAAAAATTGATGACTTTATGTCATCTCGGAGTCTGCCTTCTATTCACTACAGTTCAACTTCTTTAATCATTGTTTGCATTTGATCAAACATTAACAGCTTTGGTATTTTGTAAGGGCCTCCTTCTACCCTTTTACAAACTTTACAAGTATTTAGTCTTGATCTTGCAACAGCTTGAGGGGGGAGATTACCTTAGATTTTTATGATTAAAAACAACAGGTGTCAAGTATCAGTTGGCTGTGTTGAAAATTTGCCCCTTCAGTGTTGTGACATATTTCTGGTTTCTTTAGGACTACTGATTGCAGCTCATTGAATCGAAGACTGAATTCTGCTTAAGACATTACTAGGAAGCATAAGAGATGTTGCACATTTACATTAATTCTCTAATGACCAGACTCGATCAAACTGAGTCTGCAATTTCCATGTAATATTGTTGTTTTCATTTCTTCAAAGGGATCATCCCTTTTCCAGAGTTTTAACATTCAGATGAAATGTTTATATTTCATTTCTTCTAATAGTGTAATGATGTCGTCATTTCTTCTACTTGTTTACATCCCTTACATTAAGGTGGAATAATGTCATCATTTCTTCTACTTGTACACATCCCTTACATTAAGGTGGAATAATGTCATCATTTCTTCTACTTGTACACATCCCTTACATTAAGATGGAATAATGTCATCATTTCTTCTACTTGTACACATCCCTTACATTAAGGTGGAATAATGTCATCATTTCTTCTACTTGTACACATCCCTTACATTAAGGTGGAATAATGTCATCATTTCTTCTACTTGTACACATCCCTTACATTAAGATGGAATAATGTCATCATTTCTTCTACTTGTACACATCCCTTACATTAAGGTGGAATAATGTCATCATTTCTTCTACTTGTATGCAATCCTTACATTAAGATGGAATAATGTCGTCATTTCTTCTACTTGTTCACATCCCTTACATTAAGGTGGAATAATGTCATCATTTCTTCTACTTGTTCACATCCCTTACATTAAGGTGGAATAATGTCATCATTTCTTCTACTTGTATGCAATCCTTACATTAAGATGGAATAATGTTGTCATTTCTTCTACTTGTTCACATCCCTTACATTAAGGTGGAATAATGTCGTCATTTCTTTTACTTTTACACAGCTTTCTTATTTCTTAGGTAAAAAAAATGTCATTTCTTCTACACATCACTTGTATATATCTAGGATTGAATTTATGTCATCTTCTAAGTTCACACAGAGGACATATTTTATCCATCATATATCTCTTCTACTTTTACATGGCTTGTTCATTTTTAGGTTACATATAATGTTGTTTCTTCTACATAGGTCTGACTTATTTACTGACGGAATCTGATATGTAAATGCAATTTTGAGAAACACTTAAAATGCACTTTTTAGAACCACACTAAAAGTTGCAGTCTCCTATTTGATAAAACTTGACAATTTTAGCTAGTTCAAATCAATATGTCATTCATAAGACTATAGTCCACTAGAAGGTAGAAACAAATTTTTATGTTTCTTTGACAAAGCATAAAAACAATTCCAAAATCTCCGGTCTAATTTACCTCTTTGGAATTTAGATTGTGGTTCAAAAACCAACAAAAAAAGACAACAAATGAACATAAAAAAGAAACACATTCTAAAACTGCCATTGAAAACCAGTGGTCCTGTATTTTCACTTTAAAAAATAGGTATAGTTACCCATTTTTGGCAACTTGAATATATAAACCTCTTTATATTCAGTGAGTTTCTTGTAATTTTCAATAGTTTGTGTAGTTGCCATATTTAGGGTCATTTCTTAACCATGCAGAATAGGAAACAGAATGTACATGTATTGTATTAAATTTGTGTATTTTTCTCTGAGAAAAGATGACATACTTTGATGTTTTCTAATGGTTGTTCTAATGGTTGTCAAGTATATATGTCCTCACCCGATATGACAATTCTGAATGAAAAAAATAATATTATTATTATTCTTTTGGCTCATGTACTACTACACTTTGGATAGATGTTGGTCACAGACATGTTTTACAAGCAAATGAAAAGAAAAAAGAAAAAAAGTTTCATATTAGAACTGAGTCTTGTATTAAACTTCAAGTTTTTGTAGTAGAATATGGTTCATTAAATTTTGATTTACCAGAAAGGAAAAAAAGTAATAATCAGACATTTTAATATTAACATGGACAGAGCCGATTTATTTCTGTCTGGTTTAATTATGGAACTCTAACTGCATGCACTGATAAAGGTCATGGCCACTTTCAAATACAAAATTTATTTTTGGCCTTATTAGCTCATCTGAAAGCAACGTTCTTGGAGAATTGTAGTTTTATATGTACCTGTAAAAGAAAAGTCATATAAACAAAGATTTGTATTATTGTTTGGGTTAGTTAACTATTTATATGTGTCAGTCTTATTAGAATTATAAAATGTTTTATGGAAACCAGAATAAATGTCTTTGATTAACAACAATTTTTTGAGCTTTTGAAACTTTTAAGACAGAATTTGGAAAGGGAAAAAGCTACATGTTACCCTTACTCAATATTTCCGTATTATATAACCCCTTGTCTTACTTTTTGTTGTAAAATAATTTATTCTCCTATTTGACTTTCTTTGACTTTATTTTTTTAGTTAATAAACATTTTAAAAATTACATTGAGATACTTTTTTTCTCCAATTTGACTTTCTTTGACTTTATTTTTTTAGTTAATAAACATTTTAAAAATTACATGGAGATACTTTTTTTCTCCTATATGACATAGAAATTTTCATTTTAAAGATATCATTTCGACATTGACAGCATGTAACATTTAACACTGACTTACTTTTGAATTTAGAACCATTATTTTTTGCAAAAATCATATGGAAATTGCACAGGGCTAGATTTTTATTGCCCTTTAATCCCCCGACCTTGAACGGGAGAGGATTATAAGAATGTCTGTCTATCTGTTCACCTTTTCATGCAAACATCTCTCCATAACATTTCCATGACCACTTGGTTTTCCTATAACAACTATTGTCATATTTTCATTAAATTGAGGTCAAATGATTATTGTACATTTAGACAAAATTAAGAATGATTTTATATATGCCAAAACAAAATCTGTAAACAAAGTGTTCCTGCGGAAGCATTAATCACAACAAAATTACAAGAGAACTGCAGACTCGGTTTGATTGAGTCTGTACATGAGGGATAATGAATAAAGTACAACATCCCTCATGCCCCCTAGCACCGGCTTGAGCGGTACTCAATTCTTAACACTTAATAGTGCTGGCATCAATGATCCCGAAGGACCAGAAAAATATAACAACACTGAAGTGAAGTACGGGGCAACATTTTACAGCTGCCACACGGCACTTGCCAAGTCAAGGTCACATTAATTTTTAAAGGTGTAACATTACTGATGGAGCTTTAATGATTTAATCTGCTCCACTTCTCACATCAGCTCTTATATAACTTCAGTCAGATGTATATACCATTGATATAGTCATGCAAAATGCTATTTTAGGTCAAGTTCAAATGTAAGGAAACCTTTTTAAGCCCTCATTTTCATGTCTCTGTCATATAATTAAACCAGAAAAAGGGTTTTATGGAATTTACTTAGTACCATAATAATGTGCAGCTTAATGTTATACCTTCACCTTGTATTAGTCCAACTTTGCCAGCTTAAGGTTTAGATGAAACATGATAGACAGCTGAAATATCAATCTATACCATTTTGAATATCAATCTATACTAGCTAAATAATTTGTCCTGTAATACAAGTCTGACTAAAGAATGCACCAAAATGGAAATAATTTGGAATAAAAAAGGAGTCAGTTAACAGAAAGTTAACTTGTATTAAGAATGTGATATGTAATAAGGCGACCAAATACATTGATTCAGGAAAGGTGGTTAAAGATCAAGATTGGCATTTTTTCCAAGAAAGGTGAGTTGGGAAATGTCCCAAAGTCCCTTTTCTAAAACTGGAGGTGCCAGGCCAAGAAAGGCTTTGATTGACTTTACAACGCCAGTAATCATGTATTGTGAATGATGACTCGGCCTTGATTGCAAGTTACAGCCATTACTGTGTGTTCTAACGTCTGTCTCAAACTTGAAGTCATGTAACCCATTTATAGAAGTACTTTTATGTATCCAATTTAAAGACCTAAAAACCAATGCTGTTCAAATGTTTATTGAAGTTCTCTCACATTAAAGTAATAAATATAGCATTAAATTTTATGGCATAATCATTTATTTTTTGATGTTGAAAAACAATAGTATTAAAATGTTCAGCAATTAGATTCATTTATTATCTTAAAATAAACATTGGAATTACAGCAATTTTGTTCATTTCAAATTTTTCTAAGACAAAATTAGATTGTGCAGCATTTTTATTTATTTCTAATCATCAAAGCAGTAACAAATGTACAGGTTTATTTATTTTAATTTTTAATCTAAAGACTTATTTAGAAATGCAGCTGGTAGTAAAAAATACATCAGTTTATTTATTTTAGACCTTACTAAAAGTGTAGTAAGTAAGTAAGTAAGTAAGTAAAGGCTTTATTTATCGAGGCTACACATTTGGTTTCCCAATCTTCCATGTGGGCCTCTAAGAAAAACATAATTTACAATATATACAACTACAATATAACAGAAATAATTGCAACAACATTGTAGTACAATGTACATTGAAATTATCAGAACAAGAAATACATGTTAATAATTTACAGTCCATTCATAGCATAATACATGTCAAAGAAGTACATATCAAATTAAACAAAGTGGGAAATATGTTTTAGTTTTTAGTAGTCAAAATATATTGCCATGTGCCTAACTATTTATTGCATGCATTAGAGTTTCTATTGAATATTTTTATTATTCATCAGAAGTGTTATTTTTATTATTCATCAAAAGTGTATCTTGAAACAGAAAGCTATATTTCACTTATAAAAAAAAGTAGCAATATCTTTTAAGCTTATAAATAAGGCCCCTAAATAAAATGATTATTTTCATTATGGGGAACATATTTTGAAAGATTGTTAGGCATGTTGTTAGATTAAAAAAATGTTGTTTTTTTTGCTAGGCTGGTAATTTAGATCTCGAATCTATCCAAAAACTTGAGGTAAAAATTTTACAGAAATATGTACAACTCTTTGAAATATGCTATACAAAAGCCTTACTTGTGTCTGGTATATATTTTTTTAAGAACTAAAGAATTAGAATTGAGTGTCCCTTTTTGACACCCTGAAACAATTCAAATTTTTCAAATCTCCATGAAAATATCTACCAAAGTGCACTTATATAATTATGAAAATGAAATTTTTTGCCAAAGTACAATAATAATGCATATTGATGCTTGTGAATAGTTTTTATTTGGTTACAAAATAATTTGTTTTAATTAAATTGATTGTTACTGCAGAATAGATGAAGTAATTCTTTATATGTCAGAATAATGTAATTGAGCTTTATACTATACTGATTTAGCTTTTTTTGTCAAGTTTGATATTTATGAAGTTCTCTTCAAACCAAACACACTCGCCAATATAAAAGGCCATGATCTTGGCTATTCATTATCTTCTTCATCCAGTTATCTCCCATTTTTTTTCGCACCACAAAATAAGGTAAACATGTTTGCCAGTTTCATAGAAGTTCAGTTTCAGCTTATGCCTTTATGCTTTACACACCAATATAATTTGACTGACTTTGACAAGTAATTTTTCCCTAGTAATACCCTCCTGTTATTATTCTTACCAGAACAAAACCATTTCCTCAAATATCTTCCAGTAAAGACAATATATATACAGTAAACTTTGTATGTTGATTAATTATATACTTCTAAAACAAGGCAAATACCTGTTTCCTCTAAATATCTACCCATAAAAACAATAGTCAGCTCAGTTTGAAACAATACAATCAATTCAGTGTTTTCTCTATACTTCAGCAGCAAGCAAAGGGATGCAGTCAGTTTGGCTGCTTAAGGCAGGAGGCTGCTGAATGGAGGATCAAGTAATTTTTCAAATACAAAATGTATTGTCTTTATTTCTTTATGTAAAGCAATACTGTTCTCTGCTTATGTGCTGGTGTGTTTACCAAATGTATTCTTATTATGAATACAGTATACCAAGTCATCATTATCACCATCATCATTATTATCAGTTTTTAACCATTTACACTTGATTGAAGCTTTACATGAACAAAACAAAACAGAACAAGATGTGATAAAAACTACTGTATTATTATTAATTCATTTTTGTTTAAACTTCATATATTATATGATGTAAAACATAATTACATGTATGATATAAAAATACAAGTTAATATTTCAGTGTTGGCCTCTGTCAGGCTTTAGCCACAACCTAATATCTCTGTCGTACCATGTAAAGTCACTGCTTCATTTGCACTGTATTTTGCTCTGTACATTAGTTGCCTCAACAAGCATTTGTACAAACATGTCCTCAATCTAACATTGAACGCTGATTCTTCACTAGAGCAAATTGTCTCAACTTACTTAAACATTCAGCGACCACATTGATTGACACTACATCAGGATTTGGTTTCTCACTCTCATCCTCACTGTCACTGGTATTTTCCTTTTCATTTTCAGTTGTCATTTCCTTCAGAATGTCCACAGCACTTTTGTCCCATTGTGTCATGTTGTCACAAGTGGCAAACTCACAGGCTAAGAATGGCTACAAGCTCCCTGAAATGACAGTCAAATAACTCCAGGGCCAAATGCAACACTGCAATTGGTGTGTCATCCTCAATGTCAGTCTCTTCATCATCCTCTGAAACACTTACACATTCTGGGGTATACCCACTCTTAGCGAAACATTTCACAATCATATCAGAGTCCACTTCCTTCCAAGCAGCAGAAATCAAGTAAGTTGCTTGCAGAATTGTGATTTCTCTCAGGATCTCTGGTCCAAGCTTAGTGGAAATTGTTTCCATGATGATGAGTACATGCTGTAGCTGGCGATTCCTGTACTTTAATTTTGTTGCCTGAATTATGAAGGCATCCATCGGCTGGAGGACAGAAATGGTGTTCGCAGGAAAAAACTGCAATTTTACATTGTGAAACAAAATAAAAAATTGGTTTTCTATGTTTGGGTCATATTGCCTATTTCAATGCTACTTTTAAATTTCAGTAATGATACAGATTTGAACATGCGACCCTCGATCGATGAATGCTTAATGTGTTTTGAAGGCAGTGTCTGTCTTTATCACCTCCATCACAAGAACAATGTGTCAGGGTGGACTGGAGCAATGTGTAGCTACAGTAGTATTTTACGGTTCTCAGAGCACCTATTTTCCTGTCAAATTTCCTCTTTCCACTTAAAGTTACTTAGGTTCAAAACCTGAGTGAATTTCCTGGCTTTCTCCTGAATCATGGGCCCAGACACATTTACCATGGTAGCAAATGTCTGCCTCCAAATATGGTACAATTACACCTGTATTTAGTGTAAATATATTCTTCTAAAGGCATTACAGTCAAAGTTCTGAGTGACTGCGATATCTTTGGAAACAGGTGTTTACAATTTATTGTAAAGTTGTATATAGTGTCTTCTTCCAAGACATTACAGTCACACCTGTTTAATTTGTATACACCTGTTTCCAAAGATATCGCAGTCACTCTGGTATGTTGTTTATACATCTTCAAAGACATTACAGTCACACCTATATATATTTTTTTATACCTATTTCCAAGGCATCATTTAAAAACCTGTATGTTCTGCAAATGCTTAATTCCTTGGACATTTCAATCAAACATGTATTTATTGAGAATAAAAGCTATCAAAGACATTACAGTCAATCTTGTATCTATTGTAAAGTATTCTGCCAAAGACATTACAGTCACACCTTTTAGAAAGTATAAAAGTATCTTCTTTCAAAAGCATTTCAGTTGTGCTTTAAGTCCTCTTTTCCAGGGTCATAACAGTTGAACTAGTCTTTTTACTGAATATCTGCTTTTTAAAGACAAATTTAGTAATACTGTATTAAGTGTACATACATATAATATGCATATTCTTCCAAAGATATCACTGTCAAATTTGTATTTAGTGTAAATAACTGCTTTCAAGACCTCACAATAAAGCATATATTTAGAGTAATTCTAGAGTAATATCTTCCACTAAGGACATCACAGTCATGCCAGTATTTCTTGTAAATGTCTGCATCCAAAACCAGTTCAGTCATACCTGTATTTATTTTAGCTATTTTCTTCCGAAGACCTAACAGTGTAACATGCATATAGTTCCAAAGACATTAAACCTTTGCTTATTGTTAATTTCTTCTTCCACAAATATCACATAATGTACATCTGTATGTTAAATAAATATTTTCTTCCAAAGAGAAAACAGAGACTTGTATTAAGCATAAATATTTTTAATGTTACTTATATTCTTCCAAAACCATTACAGTCATAGTAACAGATGCCTGTACAGTCAAGTTATATTTGATATGAATATATTCCGATAAAGCATTACAGTGGAACGTGGATTTTTCACTTTCAAAGACATTGCAGTCAAATCTGTTTAATTGTGTACTTGTTGTTGATGCCTCATTTTAAAGACATTAAAGTCACATTTATTTTTTTTATCAAAATACCTGCTTGCAAGGCATTACTGTCAAGTCTGTATTAAGTGTACATGTCTGCTTTCAAAGAAATTACAATCAATCCTGTATTTATTGCTATGTCCATGATCTTGATGATCAAGACGACTAGTGATAAAATCCAAGTAGTATGACACTATATATAACAACAAGGAAGAATCATGAAAGGGTGGTTGTCTTCATTTCCAGGTCTTCTTGAGTTAAGAGAAATGGAAACTGAGGGATGGTAGTATGGAAATGTCTTGAGATAAATGATGTGCATTTTACTGACTGATAGTGGGAAAAACTTTTGGCAAAGCAGAATGATGTTTTTGTTTAAATTGAGGCATTTATCAAGTTTTTGATTATCTTTAAGTAGATGTTGTTGTTTTTTCCTGCTCTCTAAGTTATAATTTCAGAATTGATGCAATGCGGGCATTAACACGTGTGATGATATTTTCAACCATTAAGCAGCAGTCTGAAGTTGCCTAAATAGTAAGTACCACTTTAAAATTTAATTATAAATTTTTCATATTCAATGTAACAACAATGGATTTCAGACCAAAGAAATGCTGATTTTTCCAGAAATAATCATTGATGTAGTCATTTTTCTCTCATTGCTGTAGGCACAAACTATGGTGGTTATCAACTAAATACTTTCATAAGAAGCTATCCAGCTATTTACAGATGATATGTGGTCCTACACATGATTAAAAAATGAACATGGAGCAATTGAGGTCTTCCTTAAACAATACAATTGGTAAATCACCATATAACCTCTGTTAAACACAAGAAAATAGCAAAAGTTGTGGCCCTTTATCCCAAATTGTTTGCATGTCCCTCCGCACTACTGTGAGTGAACTGGATGAACAGAGTTCATTATGTAACAATAGAATAAGGGACCAATGGCCCAATATTAAACAAAAGAAAATAACAAATGTATGGCCACTTCTTCCATTTCTGTCACATATTGGTCCATCCAAAGATTCTGGATCCAGTCAACCTTCTCGGGGAGCATCACCCGGTTCAACCGGTTCTTGTTTTCAAATAAAAGCCCTTGGGTCAAAATTGGCCCTGCCCCGGGGGTCATTGATTTTATTTATGTGTATAGCAAAAACTTATAAAATCTTCTTTGAAAAAACCCAAATAGCTAGAGTTAAGATATTTAGCATGAAACATCTTTCAGTTATTGTTTTCAAAGTTTGTTCAAATAAAGCCCTAGGGTCAAAATTGGCCCTGCCCTGGGGGACATTGATTTTCCTTATATGTTATAGCAAAAACTAAAAAATCTTCTTTAAAAAAAAAACAGAATAGCTAGATTTTAGATATCAAGCGTATGAAACATCTTCAGAAGACTAGTGAATGTCTCCAAAGTTTGTTCAAATAAAAGCCCTAGGGTCAAAACTGGCCCTGCCCAAAGGGTGTCATTGCTTTTAACTATATGTGTATAGTTAAAACTTAGAAATTATTTTTTTAAAAACTCAACGAGCTAGACCTTAGATGCTTAGCGTGATATATCTTCTAATGGGTGTCTACTAAGTTTGTTCAAATAAAAGCCGGGGTTTAAACTGGCCCTGCCCTGCTGGCCTATATACAGGTGAGCGACTTCAGGGCCATCATGGCCCTCTTGTTTATTTATACCATATTTGATGTATTTGTTTATTGAAATTTAATGTCCTTTAAAGCAAAAAAATACATGTATAGTGTCATAAACCATTACTTCATGAGCATTTTGTGAAAAATGGTTCAGATTCAGATTGCTATAAAACTATAAAAACTGCAAATTAAACTAAATGGCACAAATGTTGACTGGACCATTGCCTTTGTAACAACATGCCCAGGCTTAAATTTTCTGTTACCATGGCAAGGAGGGGACATCTCAAAATTGCCAAAAATTGCTATTTTGCATTGATTTTTTCTCCATCAAAATTGATGTCAAAGTGCTGCAAGTTCTCAATAGACTTTTGATTATAAGAGTCAAATGCTTTTCAGCGTTGGACAGGTTGCCTTATGATTGATTTGGGGTCATTTTTAGCCTCTCACACAAAATAATGAAACAAACATGTATATACCTGATTGGTCTAATTCCACATTCACTAATTTGTCTGGTGAGTGTTCTTATATTTGCAAATAAATGTTTATTAAATCTTGTTTGAAAATTAAAGATGGCTCTGATTTTTTAATCTTTCACTATATACAGCAAATCTTGGAAAGTTTGATCGCAAACATAAACTTGCTAAAATACATTGTACATTGTATGTTCAAATTGTGTAACACCAATGTTCCCTATACATGTATGTGTAATATTGGTGTTGATAATACGCAGATATTTTTTTAACATAATAATATTGTCTGATCATCTATGTTTTTCAGGGAGCAGCTCAACATGTACATTTGAATCAAGAAGTATATGTAACTACAAGCAAGATAAGACAGATGACTTTGATTGGACATGGAAATCAGGATCTACAACTTCTACAGGCACTGGACCTTCGGCTGATCATACTTATGGCACATCAAAAGGTGATCATTATGATGAGATTGTAATTTGCAATTTTTGCTAGTTCTGCGAGAATTAATCACTTTAAATCAGATTAAGATTTTCCTGTTTTAAATCTTATCTAATAAAAGGCTAGACTTTTTTTTAAAGAAAGGAAATTTGATTATTTGAATAACATAAACTAAACAGGTACACTTTAGCATTTGTTTTTGGTCTGGACACTGTTTAGTTTACATGGGTTATATTGTATAATTGCATTAAACTGTATCTGATGAATTCCATAATGTTAATATTTTGAAAGGTACAATGTATTTTATTCCACACTGGCAAGTTTAATGTATGCAGTGTCCTAGATACTTTCTAGGCTTTATCATTAGGAGGAGTGGCCACCTAGTGATGCAAGTGTCTTCCTCTCAACTCAAGGATCATGAGTTCAAGCCATTCTTGTATCATGACTATGATCCTCATAATTCATAACAAGAACTGGTTTGTTTAGAAAATAAGTTAAATAATATAAATCAAAGTGTTGGCGCCGGACAAAAGGTTTGAAAAATGCATAAAGATTTATTAATATTTTCTATGATTTCAGGGTCTTACATTTATATTGAGGCTTCTGCACCAAGAGTAACGGGACAGAAAGCTAGAATATTTTCTCCATCCCAGCCAGTAACCACTGGCTCCTGTGTATCATTTTATTATCACATGTATGGTACACAGATGGGCACATTAAATGTTTATGCTAGAACTGGAAATGCCATTGGTTCACCAATACTGTCAACAAAGGGTAACCATGGTAACAAGTGGTTAAAGGCCCAGGTCTCAGTAAGATCAACATCAACTTGGCAGGTTAGTGAATAGTTTAAACCATACATATTTGTCATATTTTCAGTGCAGTAGAATTTAAAAAAATGGGTAAATATTTAAACTTTTTAGATATCCTTGGATGCTTGTCTCTCAGAATTGTTGAGGGTTTTATATTTACAGTTTAACATATCACATTAAAGTATAAGGAAATTTCATGGGAGAGTCTACATTAATGTTGTAAGAATGTCTTACCCAACTCTTTGGTAGGTATTTTCTGGCTGTGAAAATGTTTTTATACCCCCGCACAACAAAGTTGTAAGGGGGGTATACTGGAATCAGCTTGTCCGTCCGGCTGTCCGGCCGTCCGTCGGTTTTTTCTTGTCCGCCCAATAACTTAAGATATCTTTGACCCTTAGTCTTCATATTTGGCATGGAGGTTAGTCATGATTAGTAGATGACCCCTAATGATTTTGAGGTCACTAGGTCAAAGGTCAAGGTCACAGGGGCCTTGACTTCAAAAAGCTTGTCCGCCCAATAACTTAACATTCCTTTGACCTACAGTCTTCATATTTGGCATGGAGGTTAGTCATGATTAGTAGATGACCCCTATTGATTTTGAGGTCACCAGGTTAAAGGTCAAGGTCACAGGGGCCTTGACTTCAAAAAGCTTGTCCGCCCAATAACTTAAGATTCCTTTGACCCATAGTCTTCATATTTGGCATTGAGGTTAGTCATGATTAGTAGATGACCCCTATTGACTTTGAGGTCACCAGGTCAAAGGTCACAGGGGCCTTGACTTCAAAAAGCTTGTCCGCCAAATAACTTAAGATTCCTTTGACCCACAGTCTTCATATTTGGCATGGAGGTTAGTCATGATTAGTAGATGACCCCTATTGAATTTGAGGTCACCAGGTCAAAGGTCAAGGTCACAGGGGCCTTGACTTCAAAAAGCTTGTCCGCCCTATAACTTAAGATTCCTTTGACCCACAGTCTTCATGTTTGGCATGGAGGTTAGTCATGATTAGTAGATGACCCCTATTGATTTTGAGGTCACCAGGTCAAAGGTCAAGGTCACAGGGACTTTGACTTCAAAAAGTTTGTCTGCCCAATAACTTTACATTCCTTTGACCCACAGTCTTCATATTTGGCATGGATGTTGATCATGATAAGTAGATGACCCCTTGTGATTTTGAGGTCACTGGATCAAAGGTCAAGGTCATAGGAACTTTGACTTCAAAAAGTTTGTCCACCCATTTACTTAAGATTCCTTTGACCCACAGTCTTCATATTTGGCATGGATGTTGATCATGACTATAAGGTGACCCCTATTTACTTTAAGGTCACTGGGTCAAAGGTCAAGGTCACAGGGACCTTGACAATAAAAAGCTTTTCTTCTCAATTGCTAAAGAATGTCCTGTCAGCAATGTATTGATTTTGACATTTTCACATTTGAAGCTTGTAGAATACATAACTTAGCAATGCACTGGCTTAGTAACCTCAGATTTGGCAGGGAGGTTGTCCTTGAGCTCTAAATGGCCACTGTTGATTCTGACAAAATGGTATGCGGGGGTATTCACGCCAAGATAGTGGCAGTTCTAGTTATACTTCTTCTATAGAATACTATCAAACCAAATGGAAAAAAACTCTAATGCTGTTTTCTTGTGGATAAAGTTATAGATACAGTCGGCATCGTACTTGCGGCCACCTTTATTAAGCGACTTTTTTATTAAGCGGCCGCATAAAATCCCTCCCGATGATTTTTACTATTTAATTTAATTCCATTAAACGACTATTTTATATCGCGGCCAGCGGCCACTGAATGTCGGCCCAAATGTACAAAATTAAGTGTTAAAGTATCTATTAAACGGCCGTGACAAACAATCGTCCCTGCGGGCATTCTCACCTGTGTAATTAGCGAGTAGGTTAGATGTGTACAAGCAAACAAACAAATAATATTCATGGTCATTGGTCACAAATAATTGTCGTTTAAAAACGAAATGAATAACAATTGCAATCGTTTCAAAATCGGATTTTCCGATCGTAATATTTATTGTGACATATTTTGTCAGAGCAATAACGTATCACAACACCGCGTTTGCATAGTTTTGTCATGTGCTGAGAGTGACCTCCCTTATCGAAAATGATGTCGGATCGAGCGAAAAAAAGACAGACAACTAATAAGACCGGGATAAATGTATGAGGAAATCGTGCATGGAATTGAGTCTGAGTAAATAGCAAATGTCATCGATTGTAGTCGAAATAAAATCGTGAAAACCTAGTAGACTAAAACATTACAGAGCCGAGCCTTTCATTGCTGATGGTGTAGGTGCTCATCTGATGCTTAAAAAATACATGTAGTATCCCATTAAATATGACCCTTCGACAAAAAAAGGCAAAAAAATCCTAGATCTCTAAAAATCTTATTGAATTTGAAATTGGGGTAGTGTGAAAACTAATTGTTGAAAAAATCAAGAAGTTTATTAAAACTCATTGCATAAATAATTATCTGGAGCTCTGGCTGATGATTCTAAAGTATGTTCAGCAGGAGATGTGTATGAACATATTAAAAATATTAGACAATATGCTTTGTATCATGGTCAAAATGACCTGTTTACAGTATTATGAGTGTAAAACACATTTGTACACAAATTTCTACTAAAAATCAAAAACAAACAATATTGATGACTTTTTTTTTTAAAAAGGCATAAATGTAATTATAAAACGGTAATACATACATAATATTGTATAGTTTTTGTTTTTATAAAAAAGATGTTATTATATCTATGACTTGTAATAAAAAGTCTCGAATTTTCCAGAATTCTATTGAGAGACCACTTTATTAAGAGGCCACTTTTTGGCAGTCCCTTGAGTGGTCTCTTAATACAATGTCGACTGTATCACCAAATATTTTAAACAGTATATACATTGCCATTTCCAAGTTTTTCATAATAATTGTATGATTTTGTGTCACCAGTTAACATTTGAGGGAATACGTGGCACAGGAGTCAGAAGTGACATTGCTATTGATGATGTGACAATTACTAATGGTGCCTGTATTGGGGATGATGGATCATGTAATTTTGAGAAGGATACTTGCTCCTGGAGAAATACACAAATAGGGGACGATTTTGATTGGCTTCGAAAACAAGGGCACACTGGCAGCAGTGGAACAGGCCCCTCAAAAGATCACACAATTGGGAATTTCCTTGGTATGTTAAACTAGACAATTTTCTGTGAAGTTTTCAATGAATTCAGTGAAAGTAATACCGTATTAACAGTTTAACTTAAATACATGTATATGTAATTTCTTGATTTTTAATTATCTCCTTTTATCTTGACCATGGAAAAAAGAAAAAAAAAACAAAAAAAACGAGCTGAGCCTTCAAAATTTTTATAAAGTCTCTAATTATTCTTAGATTTTTCTGTTTAAATTTCTTTAAGTAAGCTTTAAAAATTTTATTGATGCAATATCCAATGATATAATATTGAGCATATTCTAGCAGTATTTTTTAAATTCTGTTTCCTGTATTTTAGGGCACTACATGTATATTATGACTTCAGCCCCAAGGGTAGCTGGTAACAAAGCCTGGCTTGTCAGTCAACAGTTTAACCCCTCTAAGACTACACAGTGTATTTCTTTCTGGTACCATATGTATGGAACAACTATTGGTATGTCTCCTAGCCTTATAATTTCATTTTAAATCTGCACCTATATTTTGTGTGTTGCAACTAGGGCTGGGTATTGATCAGAAATTTCCGATACGATACGCATTGCGATACAGACCAACGATACACAATACGTATTGACGATACAGTACAATGATGCTTCATTGTTAGGATGTACTTATTAAAAGTACTATTTACATTTCATAGATGCCCTGGTGAAATATTATTGAATCTTTCTTATATCTGTTTTAGATTTTGACTTTGTTAATGATGATATATAATACAGAGCAGGTGCATAGGTACCTTAATTAGTACATTTGAGGTAATATTTTGAAAATGACATGATGGTCCCTTTTTTAGCTCGACTATTCGCAGAATAATCGAGCAAATGCAGTCACCCATTTGTCGGCGTCGGCGTCGGCGTCCCTGTGGTTAAGTTTTTGTATGTAAGCTGGTATCTCCTTAACTACTGAAGGGAATGGATTGAAACTTCACACACTTGTTCTCTGTGATTATCTTAGATGATTGGCACAAGTCCCATAACTCTGATTTGCTTTTTTTCATAATTATGCCCCTTTTTCGACTTAGAAATTCTTGGTTAAGTTTTTGTATGTAAGCTGGTATCTCCTTAACTACTGAAGGGAATGGATTGAAACTTCACACACTTGTTCTCTGTGATTATCTAAGATGATTGGCACAAGTCCCATAACTCTGATTTGCTTTTTTTCATAATTATGCCCCTTTTTCGACTTAGAAATTCTTGGTTAAGTTTTTGTATGTAAGCTGGTATCTCCTTAACTACTGAAGGGAATGGATTGAAACTTCACACACTTGTTCTCTGTGATTATCTAAGATGATTGGCACAAGTCCCATAACTCTGGTTTGCTTTTTTTCATAATTATGCCCCTTTTTCGACTTAGAAATTCTTGGTTAAGTTTTTGTATGTAAGCTGGTATCTCCATAACTACTGAAGGGAATTGATTGAAACTTCACACACTTGTTCTCTGTGATTATATAAGATGATTAGCACAAGTCCCATAACTCTGATTTGCTTTTTTATATGCCCGAAAGGGCATATTATGTTATACCCCCTGGCGTCCGTCTGTCTGTCTGTCTGTCTGTCCGTCCGTCCGTCCGTCCGTCCGTCCGTTAGCAATTTGGTTTCCGGAGCATAACTTAAGTTCCATTTGGCCCACAATGTTCAAACTTCATAGGATGATTGTCCATATTGGGTAGAAGACCCCTATTGATTTTGGGGTCAAAAGGTCAAAGGTCAAGGTCACTATGACCTTAAAACTGAAAACAGTTTCCGGAGCATAACTTAAGTTCCATTCGACCAACAATGATCAAACTTCATAGGATGATTGTCCATATAAGGTAGAAGACCCCTATTGATTTTGGGGTCACAAGGTCAAAGGTCAAGGTCGCTATTACCTTGATACTGAAAACAGTTTCCGGAGCATAACTTAAGTTCCAAATGACCCACAGTATTCAAACTTCATAGGATGATTGTCCATATTTGGAAGAAGACCCCTATTGATTTTGGGGTCACAAGGTCAAAGGTCAAGGTCACTATTACATTGATACTGGAAACAGTTTCCGGAGCATAACTTAAGTTCCATTTGGCCCACAGTGTTCAAACTTCATAGGATGATTGTCCATATTGGGTAGAAGAACCCTATTGATTTTGGGGTCAAAAGGTCAAGGGTCAAGGTCACTATATCCTATAAACTGAAAACAGTTTCTGGAGCATAACTTAAGTTCCATTTGGCCCACAATATTCAAACTTCATAGGATGATTGTCCATATTGGGCAGAAGACCCCTATTGATTTTGGGGTAACTAGGTCAAAGGTCAAGGTCACAATTACCTTAAAACCAAAAACAGTTTCCGGGGCATAAGGTAAGTTCCATTTGGCCCACAATATTCAAACTTCGTAGGATGATTGTCCATATTGGGTAGAAGACCCCTATTGATTTTGGGGTCACAAGGTCAAAGGTCAATGTCACTTTTACCTTAAAATACTGAAAACAGTTTCTAGAGCATAATTAAAGTTCCAATTGGCCAACAATATTCAAACTTTTTAGGATGATTGTCCATATAAGGTAGAAGACCCCTATTGATTTTGGGGTCAAAAGGTCAAAGGTTAAGGTCATTATTAATAACTTAAGTATTAATCAACCTACAGCTGTAAAATTTTATAGGATGAACAGCTAATTCCCATGTCTTATAAATGCTTCATCCTTATTAAAAAAAAAAAAACACTTTCGGGCATATAATGCTCCGCCTAGCGGTGCTCTTGTTACATAATTGTGCCCCTTTTTCGACTTAGAAATTCTTGGTTAAGTTTTTGCATGTAAGCTGGTATCTCCATAACTACTGAAGGGAATGGATTGAAACTTCACACACTTGTTCTCTGTGATTATCTAAGATAATTGGCACAAGTCCTATAACTCTGATTTGCTTTTTTACATAATAATGCCCCTTTTTCGACTTAGAAATTCTTGGTTAAGTTTTTGCATGTAAGCTGGTATCTCCATAACTACTGAAGGGAATTGAATGAAACTTCACACACTTGTTCTCTGTGATTATCTAAGATGATTGGCACAAGTCCCATTACTCTGATTTGCTTTTTTGCATAATTATGCCCCTTTTTCGACTCATGAATTCTTGGTTAAGTTTTTGCATGTAAGCTTGTATCTCCATAACTACTGAAGGGAATGTATTGAAACTTGAAGAGTTTGTACCTTTTCGGACAATTTTATGTTTTCATATATGTAAGCATTATTATACTCAATGAAACACCCTTGTGACAAATTTTCGAATAGTCGAGCGTTACTGTCCTCCGACAGTTCTTGTTAGATAAAACAATTATTTTGAAAAAAAAATTAAAAAGCTTTGTAGAGAAATAATTCAATGCAAAAATATAATTATGTAAATACTAGGAAAAGTTAACGCAGAAAATAATTAAAACATCACTATTTATTATGACAGGAGTCTAGTACTGTCTACTAGTCAACTGTTCTAAATTATAAGATCTTTATAATAAAATCAAATTTTTGTAGAATTTGAAATATATACGCTGAGAAAGTATTGGAACATTGAAAATTTTCTAGCAAATCATGTTTTTTCTATCTTAAACGGTAAAATTACAATAAAAATATAAATATCATGTCATGATGTTGTGGTGTCGTAATCCGTAACGTACCGGGAAACGGTGTTTAACTACATCTTCGCGCAGTCACATTTATTTAGTTAGCAAACTACATCTTGGAAAATCAATAAATTTGTTGGATTTATGTGTTCACAATATGTGTTTAAAAAATTACAAGTAAATGTTTGGTCTAATACAAACTACTGCCGACCTGAAAGTAGTTTTTACCAGTGTTAGAAATAGGAGATTGAATGGCCGGATAAATTTTGACACGGATTTATCCGTCATTTTGTGTTTTGACATATTCGTTGTTCCACCTGAACTTGTCAATGCAGCCTTTCAAATATTGATGAGGGCCTTCTTAACATTTACTTTAGAGAAAATTCCACACTTTTGACTTTTGTGCGGACATTTTAAAGACGAAAGTTTTAATGTAAAGCCATCATGTTTATAAGTGTTATTAGGTTGTCTCCCTTTGTATCGGTATAGCTAAAACCCGATAACCGTACCGTATTGAAAAACGGAAAATCGATAAATACCGATTTACCGGTATATTGATCCAGCCCTAGTTGCAACATGTATATATTTTCTAGATATATATTAAGGTCTTAGTAGGATAAAATTGTATTCATGAATTACAGCATTTCACTCAAAGTTAATAATATAACTGCAAATGTAATGATATTACGTTGTTTCTTTCTAAGGTGCACAATGTAAATTTGAAATCCTACTCTTTTTCTATTTTTTAAATGTTTATATTAACAAAGTTCAGCAAGTAAATTCATAACACACTTACGAACTTTCGCTATACGTATATGCAGTATTTCGATAGAGCGGAAGTCAGTGCGCGAGCATGCGCTTTGCAATATCTCGTTCAGTTACCGCTCACGTTTTAAACTCGGTTGCTATGAAGCGACCGTTTTAAACTCGGTTGCTATGAAGCGACACTAAGTGTACATGGCTTTTACAACTAAAATATCAGACAAACACATTAAAACAATACACATAAACTACACATAGCTGTTTTCCATATTAATATTTTCCATTTGAAAAACAAACATCTCAATATTCTTACCGATTTAATGTATTGTTTACATGTGATGACAGCAACGCTGTGTGTTAGATTACTTTCGGTTCAGAAAATTCATTTGTTTACCATCAAAACTCATATGTTTACCATAGGAACCATATATAGATAGAAAGCAAATTAAACAAAGGTAAAGAAAAAATTGTCCGTTTCTGAACAAAAAATCGAATAAATAAATACACAGTCTTTTTAAAATGTCCCTTCTTTGAGTTCATTTGAAAGGGGAATAATTTGGTGGAATTTTAGACAGGGAAACAGGGAGTTATCTTACATGGCTAGGGAAAATGGCCGACTGAAATTATGCAAGCAAGTTTGTAAGTGTAACAGTCAGTTTCACATATTGACTCAAAAGCAATATACATTTTCAGGCTCTTTAAATGTGTATCTCAATGCATCTGGAAGCATGACACAATTGTGGACCCAAACTGGGAACAAGGGAATTAACTGGTTACAAGGACAGTTCCCATTACAGCCAGTTAACTCCCTTTACATGATATACTTTGAAGGGGTTAGAGGATCATCATATTCAGGAGATATTGGTTTAGATGATTTCACGTTTTCACAATCATCCTGTGGCTGTAAGTTGTACATAAGTCATTATTGTAGATATTATAGATAAAGATAGAAAGGCTTAATTTTTATGAACATTTTATAAATGATTTTATTGGTTATCTGATTATTTAACAGTAATTATAAATTCTGAGATTAAGAGATCCCTATGGAGTAATAAAAATCATACTGTTAAGTGAGTCAGTTGGTAAGGTATTGTCCTTTCCCCAGAGCAGATACTATACTTGAAAAAAAAAACAACAGACAAAAGACAAATATAACTGGTACCTATAGAATTTGTAGTGCTATACCCAAGATATGTTAATGTTCATTTGCAAGATGAACAAAATAAGTAAAAGTGGGACAAACAATCAACACAGGATGAGTTATAAGGTTTATTTAATGATGATAACCGACGTTTCGACTCTCACAAGTCTTTATCAGGGTTTCAAAATATCAGAGTGTTTTTTTTAGGGAAGTTATATTTTAATAAATAACTTTTATTGGTGAAAAAGAAGTAAATTCTCTTTAAGCTTTGATGTAAATATATATCCGAAGATTTATACTAATTATATATTGTCCAATAAAAGAATGACTTGAATGACCTCTTTTAAATTTGCTAAATGTACACTTTCTACGATATTTCAGACCAACCATCCAATGGAAAGCCTGGCAAGATTAGCACCACTCCACAATCTAGTACTGTGTTACCAACATTCCGTAAGTACTTTGGCTATATGCTTAAATATTTTAGATAATTATATGTAAATAACAGTTTGTACCTGAAATAATGCATGGAAGGGCACCTGAGGTCTTCCTCCACCAGTAAAGCTAGAACGAAACCATATTAAGTATTCTTTGTCAGTGTGACAGTTAGCATTCAAGGAGTTAAACCAGACTATTGTAACTTTCAGAATCTAATTCCAAGTATGACTGCAGTTTTGAGACTGGTAGCTTGTGTACATGGACACAAGATACCACTGATAACTCTGATGGTGGTTTTATGAGGACAGAGCGACTCACCGTGTGCTTGACCATGTTATTGGTATACATGTGTTTGAATGCCATGTGGTACAAGGTGACAGTGACAGAGGTGAGTTACACATTGCCCACCATCTATATTTAGTAACATATTCATTAATGAAACTGACCCTGTGTTTGAGATGTAGTTCCTTCTTATACTCTTTCAACAGTTTTCATTGACCTCTGTTTTTTAGCCTTTAGCCATGTGACCAGTGTGTAGACCTAGATCATCTGTGCTATCTGTCCAAAGTCTGAACTGTTGGCTATTCAGATTTGTTCAGATTGAAAGATGGACAAGTCCATTTAAAATATCTTTCTCGTGGAGTTAAGGTTCATAAGAACGGAACAGCATTGCTAGCAGTATGTAAAAACTGGTTCCATCATGATCACAAATTATTTAATGAAGATAGGAAAAA
>NW_026856567.1:0-5261 GCF_026571515.1 Ruditapes philippinarum | reverse complement strand
ATACCCTGGAAAATACATAAAGAAACCACCGTTGACAGAAAAACTTCTTGGCGCAAAACCACCGTTTCGGTTTCTGCATGATGTTATGACTTCTGTAAGTTAGAAAACAATGGCTTTTCTTTTTAAATTTTGATTAAGATATTTGAGAATGTTGTTGAAAAATTTAGCCCCTAATTTAAATTAGCTGCAATGGTTTTGCATGGATATTTCCCCTGACACTTGGAATCTAATACTGATGTTATACTCGGTTCCTATGATATCAAGGGTTCTATGCGGTATGCCTAAAATACGAAAGTGAGATTTTTGACGAAAGTGAGCGAAAGTGACTTTTAAAATTTGAATTGGACCGTTTTAATAGAATTTTACAGTAAAATTGCTGATTGTAGACGTATATTATTAGCAACGTATAATATTTATTTTTTAAAATAATCGCTATGATGATTTAATCGCCATT
This sequence comes from Ruditapes philippinarum, assembly GCF_026571515.1. Classification (NCBI taxonomy): domain Eukaryota; kingdom Metazoa; phylum Mollusca; class Bivalvia; order Venerida; family Veneridae; genus Ruditapes; species Ruditapes philippinarum. Next base: position 4,807 of record NW_026856567.1, on the reverse strand, counting down.
TATTTGCATAATTTCTATGATATTATAGAATATCAATTGTAGCGTTTAAATAGATTTAAATATTAATATTTCAATTCAAAGAAAGTACAGTAAATATGTTACATTTAAATATTATTGTATCAAAAATATCATTATGTCCTGATATTCAGAGCAATATATTAACACATTCAAACAACAATGACATTGTATAGCCGTGTAGGTTACCTTGCTTAATTGGTTACGTACAAACATCATAATGACTTTTGAAAATAAATTTTATTAATTTGTGATAATATACGTTTAAAAACTGCAATTTAAGTACATTTTCAATTTAAACTCTACATTTAATACTTTAAAAGTCCCTTTCGTATTTTTCTATGTTTGGACAAGCGAAAGGAAGATAGCTGAACATGTATATAGAAATTAGGCCAATAAACGATGATTAAATCATGAGTATGGTCATTAATTATAATATATATAATAAGATGCTAATATTATACGTCTGCAAATAGCAATTTTACTGTAAAATTCTAATAAAACAGCACAATTCAAATTTTAAAAGTCACTTTCACTCACTTTCGTCAAAAATCTCACTTTCGTATTTTAGGCAAACCCGGTTCTATGATATCAAGGTATTTAAATTTTCTGTGACTGCTAGTAAAAGCAACACATGATGACGCTAATATTTGTAAAACTTGCACACTAGATTCATTTTCATCTGCCAATAAATTTAATTTGGTGAATTATGAATGTATTTGTAGCAAGAAAACACTATTTTATAAAACCTTCATATTTAGCTACCATTTTCCTAAATGGTTTTTACACAGTCAATTAAAATATGTTATAAACACATATACTGACATATAGTCTGTTCATATAGTTTTAATTTTATAGCAAGTTAACTATCGGATGTTTTTCACAACTTAACTTGAAAGTTTTGACCCATCTATCCTTCCATACTTGCTTTTTTGGGGATTACCTTGATACCGTAGTAACCTCCTCTGAAATTACCCAAAATGGCAGACATTGAAAATATTCTAAAAAATGTCATTTTTATTGGTTCTTTTGAAATATTTTTTTGACAAACAGTTCTGGAAAAGGTTCAGTTATAAGATGGAAGAAAAATCTCATTCATTTATGATATTTATATTTAAATATTTTCCGATAAACGTTAAGTACCATGATATCATAGAACCCCGGGCTACCAGTGACAGCAGTAGAAAAATGTCTGTTCAAGAGAATAAGACAACACTGAAGGGGAGCATAGCCCTAAAGTAGTCTTATAAATATGGCATTGCCTTTGAGATATGGCATTGCTTTGAGATATATTTACTTGGCAAAACAACGTCATATCATAATTTTCAAGAACCCATAGCATGTTCCGCAAGAAAATCTTGCGGAACAATAAAACACTTAAATTAGTAGATCTATATGAAGACATTAATTAAATTTGATTTTGATCTTTTTATTAACAAATGTAAAAAAGAAATACCTTTTGAAAAATTTATTAAACAGTCACATCCGAAAAATCATGATTAAATTCATTTATTTAATTAAATTCGTAATACAGCAAATAAACAAATGGCCTTCACACAGTGTGCAAAATTTGATTACCTTATTCAAATGCAAGCGTTAAAATGAGTCAAAAGTTTCAAATGAAATATTTGTGAATAAAAAATTTGCCCATGCACCGTCAGTGTGTATGAATATATTTTTCCGTTCAAAAATTTGGAATCAATCTGTATAGCGCTTCACTTAACCAGTATGGCGGATAGGCAAAAATAGATTGATGTATGTGTTTTATTATGCTCCCCGAAAAAATTTCGGGGGAGCATATAGTCGCCGCCTTGTCCGTCCGTCCGTCTTTCCGTCCGTCCGTCCCCTTTTCTTGTCCGGGACATAACTTTGAAACAACAAGAGGTATCAACATGAAACTTTGTAGGTAGATAGATCTCAGTGAGTAGGTGTGCAGTGCACAAGAACCGTAACTCTGCCTTGCCTAATTTTTTAATTATTCCCCTTTGTTTATTTTTACACTTTGAACTTTGACCGGGACATAACTCTAAAAGTATAAGAGGTATCAACATGAAACTTTGTAGGTAGATAGATCTCATTGAGTAGGTGTGCAGTGCACAAGAACCATAACTCTGCCTTGCCTAATTTTTGAATTATCCCCCTTTGTTTATTTTACACTTTGAACTTTGTCCGGGACATAGCTCTAAAAGTATAAGAGGTATCAACATGAAACTTTGTAGGTAGATAGATCTCATTGAGTAGGTGTGCAGTGCACAAGAACCGTAACTCTGCCTTGCCTAATTTTTGAATTATTCCCCTTTGTTTATTTTACACTTTGAAATTTGTCCGGGACATAACTCTAAAAGTATAAGAGGTATCAACATGAAACTTTGTAGTTAGATAGATCTCATTGAGTAGGTGTGCAGTGCACAAGAACCGTAACTCTGCCTTGCCTTATTTTTGAATTATCCCCCTTTGTTTATTTTACACTTTGAACTTTGTCCCGGACATAACTCTAAAAGTATAAGAGGTATCAACATGAAACTTTGTAGGTAGATAGATCTCATTGAGTAGGTGTGCAGTGCACAAGAACGGTAACTCTGCCTTGCCTACTTTTGGAGTTATTGCCCTTTGTTCATTTTGACACTTTGACTTTGTCTGGGACATTACTCTAAAATTATAAGAGATATCAACATGAAACTTTGTAGATAGATAGGTCTCATTGGGTGGAAGTGCAGTGCTTAAGAATCATTACTCTGCCTTGCCTTATTTTGAAGTAATTGCCCTTTGTTTATTTTTACTTTTTGACTTTTGTCCTGGACAATACTTTAAAACTATTAGAGATATCAACATGAAACTTTGTAGGTAGCTAGATATAATTGGATAGAATTGCAATGCTTAAAGAACCTAAACAAAGCCTGGTGTAATTTTGGAGTTATTGCCCTTTGTTCATTTTTACACTTTGACTTTTACCTGGGACATAATTCTGATATCATCAGGAAACTTTATAGATAGATAGATCTCATTGAATAGAAGTGCAGTGCAAAAAAACATAACTCCGCTTTGCCTAATTTTGGAGTTTTGCCCTTTGTTCATTTTTTTTTATACTTTCCTGTGTCCAGAACCTTCTCGGGGAGCATCACCCGGTTCAACCGGTTCTTGTTTTGAATTGATAACTACATTGTTTGAGAGATTTTGTTAATGATTGGTCATTAAATTGAAAGAAAATTTGATTAACTTGCAAATAAAGCTTGAAAGGCAAGACAATAGACATTTTTTGAATTTTTATGATGCTTTTTATTTATGAGCAATAACTATTAGACATTGGGCTTGACTGTTGTAAACTTTAACAAGTCCGTAACGTCTGATATATATATTTTTAGACTAAGCCCTAAAGTAGAGATGAATTTAAGCCGTACTTAACCCATTACTAATATTTACTTCATGAGCATTTTGTGAAAAATGGCTGTTTTCATTGAAAAGTCTCCCGTTACAAGTTCAAATTGCTATAATACTATAAAAACTGCTTCAACACTAATCAAACTTGGCACAAATGTTGACTGGACCATTGCCCTTGCAACAACATGCTCAGGCTTAAATTTTCTGTTACCATGGCAACGAGGGGACATCTCAAATTTGCCAAAAATCACTATTTTGCGTTGATTTTTTCCATCATAATTGATTTCAAAGTGCTGCAACTTCTCAATGGATTGAGATAGAGTCAAATGCTTTTCAGCGTTGGTTACACGTTACCTTATGATCAATCTGAGGTCATTTATAGCCTCTCACAAGTCCAAAATTTTCTTGGCGATGAGGGGGACTCCGCCCCCCTTCAAACCCCCCAAACAGATGGGGGCACATCCCCCTTCTGGCAACCCCCTGATGTATCTTTTGGTTGGGGGGCCGCGCCGAAAAAGTGGTCACTTTTTTTAACAACATTTCTCAAACAAAAACAAGTGTTGGGGGCCTTAATAAGGCATTTTTTCACCATTTGAGACAACAAAAAGGGGGGGTGAAAAAGGCGTTAAAAGGCGTGTATATGAAGTAATGGGTTAACTGATTCTTCTTAAAACACTAGTTACGATACAAATCATTTTAACTGAAAAGATCTCAAGCATTTCATTTGAATATAAGGATATGTTACAATTGCTATCAAAGAGTAATTAATTGCATGAAACTTGTACAAATGCATGTAGTTTATTAAAAGGTGCCGTCAATGAGACTATCACCAATATGGTAGCAAAGCTTATATAAGCTTTAACTTCATTAAAGTCAGTTTTAAAAAAAAAAATCATGCCAAGATCTTCTGTTTTACAGGTGATTAAAACAACTGGAGTCATGAAGGGTCTTTATACAGATTCTGAACTGAACTCAGAAAATGGTCAAGGTAAGTTCATCTTTTAGGCATTGTATTCTTTTTCATTTTGTTTCAATCTATTTTATTTTTATCATTTATGTCATGAGAAAATTTACTAATTCTTAGCTAAATAAATGAGGTCAATCTATTTTTTAAATGGCTATGAATAATTGTGTAAGAATATCTTGATTTATCATTGAAACATTTAATTACTTTGTGTTTAACTTATAATACGGCTTCAGTGTAAGCATATTTTAGTTTTTAACCCTGAATTGTCTGTAGCACCAGGTTACAGCAACTAGTCATTTCCAAAAACTGACTTTTGGATTACAAAATTTAAAGCCTAGGCTCCATGTTTTTAGAAGATTTGTAAATAAGTGTAATTCAAAAATGCATGAAAACAAGAATTTGAAGATTTCCTTTTTAGTTAATAGTTTACTCTTATTTCCATTTTTA
>NW_026856566.1:0-10103 GCF_026571515.1 Ruditapes philippinarum | reverse complement strand
CCCAAATGTTGCGAGCGACATGTCGTCTTAATATGGTGATCATTTCTGTGAAATAGTTGTAAAATCCGACTTCAAATAACAAAGTAATGGGCCGGAAACGAAATTGGGACGTACGTACGGACGGACTGACTGACTGACGGACGGACGGACAACCCGGCGACTATATGCTGCCCCGAAATTCTTCGGGGAGCATAATACAGAATGGCTTTTGGCTCTTGTGATATTTTCGTCAAACACAGATTCTAACATGCTTCACTTTATTTCCTTATCAAACAGATATGGCAATTGAGATATACCTGTCCTAGAACTCCCACTATTCCTGTTTATGTCACGAAGTCTTGTCAAATTGTTGAATTGTTAAAAGATGTAGTATATCAAGCCATCATCATGAAAATACTTAGGGTAGCAAATCATGGCACTTCAAGGATATGCACAGCAAGACAAAACGAATGCTTACACGTCTGATATGATCAAATAAACCAAATGACGCCAGGAACATTTCTCCTACGCTCAGAGTTATTCGATATATTTTTATCAATTATCTTTTTATAAGCATGTTAGAATGGAAAATATATATTTTTTCGCATTATAGTATAATAATTCACTGTGTATCGTTCAAATGTTTTGCAATCAATCACTCAGAGCTATTGACCTTGGTGATCATATTCCTGCGCATTTACACTATTCTGCAACAAATAAAGTGATTAAATAAAGTGACTTGTTGGCAAACAGAATATCAATGTTACAAAATATATTAATATCATGATATTTAATCTCTGTTATTAGGATTTTAAGATAATCACATATATGTTACTAGCTCCATGAACGTACTTTTATATAAAAAAAATTGATCACTGATATGAAAGTAAATCATTTAAGCCATGTGCGAATAAAAATTACATGATTTATTGTTGTGATCGTGTAGCCTTTAATTATGAACCCAATTATACAAATGAAACTGACTGAATGAACATTTGCCAGTAAATCATAATCATTGAATGTCCATTTAAAATCTTTAAAAATACCTAAATAATAATGTTTTAATTTGTGAGAGGAAATACAGAAACAATAATAATAAACATACTTTCTTGGTTAAAGTGAAACGTTAAAGAAAACAATAATAATATCGTTAGAGAAAATGATTCTGATGTACACATTAGCAGTGAATTAATGATATATGATTTGTTTACAAATAGTACTATTTGTCCAAGATAAACTGTTTGAGCGGTAAGTATTGAATAACAATACAACTTTATAAACAATAATGGTTTATTTCATCTAATTAAGTTAGTCCCTACATGAACAATTTACGGTATAGATATAATTATAAAATATTATAAACAATATCAACAGTCAAGGCGGCGTTCAATAAACGCAACCCCGAACGACCAAGCAACAAGAACCAGCGGCAAGGAGACCCGGATGACCCTAAACAAAAACAGGACAGGGAACAAGGCAGAGCACGGACAGGACAATCACATAAATAACACCCAAAAATAAATAATAGCAACCGATAGGAAATCAAAGCAAACAAATAATTGATAGATTAACAGGCCCACAAAGTAAAAGGACAAAGGGGAAGGGACGAAAGAGAAAATACTTACCGTAGACGAGAAAACAACAAGGGACACAAACAAAAGTGTCACCAAAACAGCATGAAATAACAAAGACAGAGCAGCGCCACCTTGGAACGGTCAGCAGCATCAGCACTGCTGTGAAGTTTAAACCGGTTAATGGTGCATCAAACCTTACTCTTAGCCCCACCATGCTCAATTAAACGAGACATTGTTATTAAAATAGATCTCCGCCAAGCGAATTCTAACAGTTGTAATGGTTACAAAAGGTGAAATAAGTAGAACACAGAAATGATTATGTAGATTAATATAAAAGTAAAACCCAATGACCATAACAAAGGTACTCAATGTCTTAAAGGAAGACAGAGCAACAAGAAAATGACCTACAAGGGTCCGACGAAGCAAGACAGATGACGAACTTTAAGACAATTCAGTTCCAAAGTCCTTTGATAACTGTCCATCTATATTCTGCAAAACATTTTTGTTTGTTTAAATATTTGACACTATATCCTGAATGATCTGTAGAAATGCTTTATCCTCAATTGGATAACGTTTCTTGTACAAGAAAATGTTCATAATATAAAATTTGTTGTTTTTGTTTTATTTCTATACAATGTAAGTGGATATAAATATGTTCAGGTATTTTCCTCCTTTTCTATTATATTTTCTTAATTCACAAAAAAGTTGTAGTTATTTGAAATATATCACCACAAACTCAGATGCCTATAATTTAATGCATTTTTAGCTAAAAAGATGTTTTACGTTTTCCCCAAGATATTTAGGGTCAATGTATTTAGCAGTTCATAAAAATTATTTATCTTTAACAGCCACGCTACTTATTAATATTTACTTGATTTCATTGTAGCAAAAAAATCAACTCTCGTAATAAGCATTGCAAATGTTGAGGGACGACGAAGGCCCTGGAGAAGATTTTGCTGCTTTTTCAAGAGATGTTGTCAGCAAACTTACTCTTGTGTTCAGATCGGAAGTAAATGTCCCTGTCGTAGAAATCATACGATTCTCATGCAAACACATAGAGGAAATGAAAGGGAGGACATTTTGCATTACATTCGTGTATAAAATGGCGTCTTTGGAATAACTACAGCGATCCCTCTTAGTTACAGTGATAAAAAAAATATGATAAATAATTCAAAGATTTATACTGTTTTACGGATATCTTGACGGATGTATTATGCTCTCAAATTAGTGCGTGAAGTTTCAATGGTGTTAAGACGGCAAAACCGACACTGACGCCAGTGTATACAATAGTTATCCATGTTCTTCAAAAAGTCGAACTAAAACGGAATTGAATAGTTTTTCAGAAAAATATGATCCCAACCACATTGAAGCCTCGATGACATATCCCAACTCGCCCTGACCAAAATGACTTGAATAGTCTTTGCGATATAGTATTTTCCTGGTATCAAGCATAAAACATGTATTGTTACACTCCCAGGTTCAGATTTGTGTAAATTGACGCGGAAACATTTCACCTAACCGCCACAATGATGCAAATTTCTAAGACTATATTAAGAGACTCACATTATTTTTTCTTGCTGAAAAAAAGACAAACCTGTGTTTTATAATGCTTTTATAATGAATGAGCATTTTTAGATGTTAAACATGCGAAATAATCGTAAAATGCACGATTTATTGTCAATGATTTGATGTAGCAAAATGTAAACAAAGTGGCATTTTGTCTTTCATATTTAAATCCCTTAAAAGCGTTTTTTGTTTTGGTATTGGATAGCATAAGAAAATGGTACTTTTTTGCAAATAAAGTCCTGCATGTTTTCTTTTATATTTGAAAGACCCTGTATGCATAAATTCAGATAAGTCCAAATCAATTGCTTATATTCACCTTTGCATGTTTTAATTATAAAAGATAAAAAATAGCTTTTAAACTGTTCAAATTATTTATTAAATTGTTTAAAGATCCTGTATGTTGTGATCAAGGTTGTTACCACGCTTAAGTGAAATTTTATATATGTATGTTATTATGCTTTTAAAACAATTTTCAAACATCGAAGAATATGTAGAATATGTACTGCAAATATTTGTTCACATTATATGTAATCATTTAAATACAATGTATATAGTATGCATTCATTTCTTATTGAAAAATTTGACTAAGACTTTATAGAAAATAAATTTCTAATTACCTCACTTTACTAACATAAAAATGTAAATTCGGTAATATCTTTACAAATAATGCTTTTCGGAACTTACAATATTGATAAATCTTCATTTGAGCATTATATTTATGATATAAAACCATAAAAAATTGTGTTACAAGATCTTTTATTCTGATTTAAACTATACTTCCAATATCACTTTTGCCCTACGCAGTGTGCGCATGCAATAAATTATGGAGCAGAATTTGGGTATTTATTCGCTGTTTATCTTTCAATTTCTATTTATCTAATTTATATTCGTATTCATTAAATTTCCATCTATAATTATATAAATTTAAATTGATTTAAACAAGTTTAATTGCTACTTTTTAATTGACATTAAACATTTGTATTTTGATACTGCAGAATGTAAGGATCAATTGTTTCTACTTCTTGTTTAAACTACTTGATTAGATATTATGTTGCATACTTCTTCCTTTTCAATTTGAATAATTTAGTTTTAACTTATGATCTTGAACGTCCTTTCTTTTAAGAATACAAAGTGGGTTACGTAACACTGAAATAAAATCTATACGAATGCACCTAGACGAATACGAACTGCAATAACACGAATACGAAATTACATTTGCAATTTAAATTTATACATCTGGCCGGGAACCAATATTTCCGCACAAGTCCGTAATTTCTGACGGTGTAACCATTGTAATATTCTCTTCGAAAAATCCACGAAATCCAGGGTAGCAGTTAATTTCAAGTTCCTGCCGTCAATGTCCTACAAGCAATACGTCTAATAATTCTGATACCAAACTACACAACCTGGAAAAAGAAAACACATTTTGTTGAGAACATATATGACATAAGATTGCAAATCTACAAAGAAATCATCCCATCTGCAATAGGCAGGCAGTCAAAAAAGCTGCAATTCATTCCGCTGAAGCCCAAAATCTACAGAGGCTCGAGACCCAAAACAACACATTTCGTCCCTCTGGCAAAAAATACCTGCAAATATACAGACTAAAGGAACACCGTCTATGCTTTAGCAACTCCCTATGCATGAAAAATATTACAAGGAAACTGGTGCTCAACCTTGTAGATTCTTTGCTACTGCTAAAAGTTTGAACCCCCCCCCCCCTGTAAAATGACTTGTTTTAAGCGTGCATGCTGTTTAAAAGCAATGTTTACAAAAAATGGCGGCCTTGACATCTAAAATCAACAGCATGTGATTACTGGCCATGTTTTCGAATTTGCCAGTGATCATATTGGATGTCACAAAAACAAATTTCATGCTGAAAATACACTTTAAAGACAACCAGTCATTTATTCTTTTCCCTTATATAGACGTGTTTTGACGGCTTTTTTTGACGTTTTTGACGGGTAGTCCCCCTCATCGCCAAGAAAATTTTGGACATGTGACAGGCTAAAAATGGCCTCAGGTCAATCTCAGGGTAACTAGTAACCGACGCTGAAATGCCTTTTACTCTATCTTAATTCATTGAGAAGTTGCAGCACTTTGAAATCAGTTTTGATGAAAAAAAAACACAATGCAATATAGTGATTTTTTGCAATTTTGAAACATCCCCGTTGCCATGGTAACAGAAAATTGCTGTTAAGAGGTCATGGTCCAGTCAACATGTGTGCCAAGTTTCATCAGTATTGAAGCATTTTTCATAGTTTCATAGCAGTTTGAACTTGTAACAGGAGGCTTTTCAATGAAAACGGCCATTTTTCACAATATGCTCATGGGGTTAAATCCAGAATATTCACTATATCCAAGAAATCCTCTCTGGCCATTCGAAGCTGTGGCTTACATTACTGTGGTGTGCTACCTCTAAACTAGGATTAAATCGCCGCGTAGCATTGTATCCTCACACCTTGTGCACACGGAAAATACCGAAGCAATACATGAATTATCTCCCGTCACTAAGATTTTGGTGTAAGATTTTGCGCTAGAATTTTACGGCAAATATTAATCACGTGGTTTCTAGTTTTTATTTGTTCTGCTGTTCTTCTTATTGAAATGAGTCAGTTTTATTTCACTTAAGGTTGTTTAATGTTAATAATTTCATACAGTTAGAACATTGATAAAGCTCTATATAGCCTCTACCACAGGAAATTGACATTCTATATGCAAATAATTAAAAAAAAAACGGCAATTACCTACCGGCTCTTTTGTTAAAAGCGGTCTAGTAAATCACTTACCGACCGCTTTACAGGTCTGCAAATATATAACGACCTGTTATTGTTCTATTGATCTCTATACAATAGAAAATATGTGAAGTCGAGAAACTCGTGCATTACACTATATTCACCGTTAACAGATATCCCGTAAGAGAGAAATTTTGAAAAATAACGCTGAATTGTGCAAATTCATAAGGGGTGGGGAGGTAATGACCACTTCAAATAGGAAAAAGAGTCTATATATATTTCATCAAATTAATAGAAATAAATTAGCGCACACGGCTGTAAGGACCCTCAAAACATATATTCCAGATTATTTGTCCTTTTACAACCGCTGATATTTTAAAAAAAAATGTATAATTATAAATTGACAATATTAACTCAAATGTCAACAAATAATTTTGTCTGGCACTCCATGCGCTGACGTCACAACTACACTGCTCCGGGCTGAATATAAACTATTTATTTTTTTCCTAATAATCTATTTTCTATAGTATGAGTTAAGTTGAAAGGCCATTCTTCATGATTAAATCACCAAAGGAAACCTTTTATACAACAGAAATTTACGCACACTATTAAAAGTCATGACAATTTTTTGATGAGAAGCCCAAGTTACTTCCCTTTTATGCTAGAGTTACGTTTCCCAATTGGTTTTTGGGAGTTAATTTTTGTTTTTATTTAATAAAAAGAACAAAAATATGTGAAACATTTGACACCTTAGTTATTTAGAATTTATTTTAAAACTAATGCTATAGAAAAAAGATTTTTAGGGGAAAAAGAAATATTTATATTCAGCCCGGAGCAGTGTAGTTGTGACGTCAGCGCATGGAGTGCCAGACAAAATTATTTGTTGACATTTGAGTAAATATTGTCAATTTATTATTATACAATTCTTTGATTTAAAATATCAGCGGTTGCAAAAGGACTAATTTTGTATTGTGTATCGAAATTGCTAAACTAGTTTGTACGTGTGTAATTAGATTAAATGTGTATCGAGTTGCATTCCTTGTGTTTATTTATAGTATAGAGGGGTATATTTGCCGTTATTTTTTAATTTGCTTATATTTTTCAATTCTTGATAGAATGTCAATCTCCTGTGCCTCTACATACAAATTTATTTTCAGTGTGAATTGAATGGGAATAAGAGTGGCACAAATACTTTGTAAGAAACAAGTTCGAAAAAACGCACTTTCTTTTAAATAAGTAGAAATAGCCATGTTTAAACAAAAAGTAATTTATTGGTATATAATATTAAATTAAACGAAGTAAGATGAAGTACTGGCATTGGCTTTAGAATATTACAACTTACTATAAACATAGTAAGAAAGAATAAATAAATATTTAAGTACAGAACTTTGATTTACTCACAGATGAATCAAATTTGTAGGAATATGATTTAAACTTAAGCAAATGAAAACAACAAGTAGTCAAATGAATAAATACCCAAATTCTGCTCCATAATAAATGACACATCCGTTTTTAAGCAAATATCGGAATGTAAAAATGTCTATTAAAAAGGTTATATTTCATATTTGAATACGATCAGTTTTTAATAATTACTTTTGCAAAGTATAAATTCTAAATCTACATGTATATTCATCTATATTCAGTGCAAAGTTAGAATGTCACAATATTTATAACTCTAGTACTGTTAAGTGGATTTACAAAAATGATGGACAACAATCAAACATTATTCAATAAATTGCAATTTGAAAAAAAACCAAAAAAAAAACATCTAACCTGTTCAATAAACGAATAATAAGACTAAATATGTACAGAAAGATAACTCTTTATTTATATTTTAATGGTAAAGTCACATGGCAGTCAGAGTTGTGTACCTTTCACCAACGTATCGCATCAAACAATAGTCATATTCAAAGTGTCAAGGTTTACTTGTGATATATATCATCAGAGTGGCGCAGTGGAAGCGTGCAGGGCTCATAACCCAGAGGTCCGAGGAAACCTCGCTCTGCTTGAACCTTTTAGTTCCTTTGTTTGAAAGCATAGACTTATGTACATACAAGCTCTCATATATACCCACACAATGCCAAACTGACATTCACTTCTTCCAGGACTCGAGTGTGAGAAATAGAACCGTATGATATCCTATGATAAACGACCGACCAATTAAAGATATACATATATCTTTATATTAAACTCAATGGTTATTTCTTTTTACAAGTCTTATTTCTTCCAATATATTATGGGAGAACTACATGTACATGATTTGAAATGAGTTCCATTGCGGCATATATATCATTTACCTTTGAGTCAGACAGAGGCATATACAACCTTAATGAATAATGATATTTTACAGTCTTGTTGTATGATAGGTGGGGAATAGCCTGACTTTAATTCGTAAAATTATTAAAGAGGTAGTGGTAATGATTTTACTATAAAGTCATATCAAAGTATGAAAATATGAATGTGGTAAGTGCATCGAAAAAGCTTTTTATTGACACGCAGTGACAGGACAAAACAAGATTCACATATCTCCTGCATGCAGTGGGGAATTTTAATGACACTTCATATAAATGTTCAACACTCTGAGAAGCATATATTGATGTTCATATGAATGAGTGAGTGAATGAATGAATGAATAAATGAACAAACGAATGAATGAACGAACAAATGATTCAATATACATATATGTTTAAACAAAAATTGTTGAGTGTCTGTCGAAAGTATATGAGTTGTCTTATGCTAAAAATTACGTATTATACATTCATTTTTCTACCTATGCATGTCCTGTTGTTGTTGTTTTCTATTTCAGAAGGCCACATTGGAAATAAGATATATATGATTGCTATTGTATGTTCTTAATGTGTAACCTTCTTTAAATAAAGATATTATTAATATTAATATTATTATTATTATAAGCACACTATATGTCGCGCACATGAACCAGGTCTGTAAGGTAAAGGTCAAGGAGGAAATAAGCTGCATATTTGTGAAAATTAGCCTCCTTTATAATAACAATAAGGACATGAAATATAAGTGTGACCTTTGATAAAGGTGCAGGCATCTCTTTGCCCCTCTTTCTCGTATGAGAAGGGGAATCCTGTGATACGTGTATGTGGTCACACGATCACTTTCCTTCAAAACTGTCCTCACTGCGTGTTTAGATCGCACAGTCGTAAATCTAAAACAAAATGACAACGTTTTCAAAATTGTTTTGGTACGGAAGCGTCTTCGTGCCAAATCATAATGTTCTATAAAAATACCAACTCCTGAAAGCCTTACCAAAACTTGTTAATTTCAATCAGAAATTTAAAAAAGCTTAATAATGACTTTTTAACTTTTGAAAGGAGTAAAAAAGCCTAATTACTCTTTAATAGGAGAAATAAAATACCTGATCAGGACTTGGTTATTGCGACTTTTCACTTCGTGCTTTCGATTTGTTATTATCAGCCATCAACTTTTCGCCATCGTGTTTCGTTATATTGGCCTTTCAACATCGTTATTTAGTGTTTTCATTGTTCCGAGTTGTGAATGTGCCTTGATTGCCCTTACGGAACACTGTAAAAACTATTATTTGCACGGTTTTTACCGAAGCTGCCGAAGATTTTTATCCGGATCAAAACATCTGATGAAATGGAGAAACGAGTCCAAAATAACCTGATAGTATCACCAGTCAATGGACAGTAAGTCTATATCAATGATATGCTCATAGTGTCCTTATTTGCATAATGTTACTATTCAAACCATGGTTATAACCAACCTGTAGTAATCACTAATTATTTTTAGATTTCTGTCATTACTGCAGCAATTTGTCATTACAGGCGCCGGTAATACTGTAATGATCTAGAAAAGTTTACCTGTTTACTTCATTTGTTCATTTTTTACTATCTGTCATTCATTGATCCTACTTTCGTTTTGAAGCCTTTACTGGCAATAGCACATTAGTTGACTGGTGTCTTAGTAAATTTTCACAAGACATCAGATCAATGTCACGTATCATGCCAGATTTTATTCTAGTCTGTGAGTTAAGTTGAAATCCCTATATGTTTTTCATGCCAGTATCTGTTGTGTCATGTGTTTTCACGACTTGTTTATCTTTCCATTTAATTTGAATAATCCCTCTTATAAGTCACTATTTAGGTTTCATATCAAATTAATCCATGTTTATGAACATTTCTGCAAGATAACTTTTCTAGAAACTTGTTAAATCCTTCACATTTTAATATTTTATATTTGACCTCATTCTGTTTTGTGC
>NW_026856565.1:0-27909 GCF_026571515.1 Ruditapes philippinarum | reverse complement strand
CCCTTTAATCTTTAAATCTGAACTGTTTTCCTATATTTCCAGTTTTCATAATATGTACTTACAAACTCCATTTATAATTATATAACAAGCCTATAACGATTTATCGCTTATAACGATGATTATGCCGTAATCCCGACTCTCGATTTCTTTAACGATATCCGGATTTATCGTCATAATTTCGGAGGACCCCAAAATATCGTTATAAGTGGAGTTGACAAAATATCTCATGTCTTGTATGTACAAACTTAAAATTAATTAGAATTAGCTGATTTTTAATTAGTACTACCTGTTAAAAAACAACTTACATATTCAACGGAGCATGCAATAGGTGGTAAAAAGTCTTTTTTAGGATCTCTTGTCTCAGCAACAAAATTGCTATCGATAAGTGCTACAAATCCGCCATATAAACCTTTTTTTGATTTGTCTCCTTCAAATTCTTTGCATAACATGTCTTGAGCAAAGTTTTCTGCATTACATACGTGACAAAAGACGTTGGCATACATTTTCGTTGCTCGATATGGTGAAACAATACCACTGTTTGTACATAACGTTCTTATTTCCGCTTTTGAAATATTGATGCCTTCAGGCACCAGAAAATCCTGTGCCCAAGAGCACGTGTCAATGAGATTACTGTAGCATTTGAATGGTTGTAAAACATCAAAATCACCAGGAAAGATAAAATCTATTCGACAGCTTTCCGGCAATGTATTTGTGTTCATTCCAGCAAGAGCAATGCCCATTTCTAAATTTGCACAGCTTATGACGGCATCCCAAATAATTATGTTGTCATCTGCATTATCCTCCCGTGCGCATTCTATATTTTTGTAAATTGTTTTTGATGTTTTAGAGTAGACAGGATATAGACTGCCCCAAGGGGCAATTTGCCTATCTCCGCATGTTATATTGGACAAATCTTCTGGAAAGACTATGCTGTTATTCGCAACCGACGACACCATCTTGAACTGTTGGTACATATGCTCATAAATATATTTCGGTTGCGGTGACATCGGATAAAGACAAGAGAAATCTTTTTTATCAAACACCTTTGACACTGACAATGTATTCGAAAAACAACAACTTCCTGTTTTCGAACAATCAGATGAACAGGAACATTCTGTGAAGGAAAGAAAACAATTCAAAAGCACTTATAATCAACGTATCAAAATATGAACCGCGTCACGGCAAACCAACATAATGCGTTTGCGACCAGCATGGATCCAGACCAGCCTGCGCATCCGCGCAGTCTGATCAGGATCCATGCTGTTCGCTTACAAACCCTATAACAAGTAGAGAAACTGATAGCGAACAGCAATCTTTTAAAATTAGCATCAACTTATAAAATGTATACCAAATGAATTGAAAATATATTAAAAATCAGTAGGACACCAATACAGGACAAATAACTACATAATCAGTTATATTAGAAACATAACTTTTAAACCTACGGTATTATAATAATTATATACTATGCTTGTAAAAAAAATAATTACCAGGAAAACAATTAGGAGGTAAAACTGTCAGCCAACCTCTTGTAAAAATGTATATTTTTATAATCATAAACATGACGATTGAAACAAAAATTTTCAGTATAAATATCTTATAAGGTTGCACAATGACACGATTTATTTTGCAAGTCAATAAAAATACTTGTCAGTACATTAAAACATTCATATACACCAGTTTTACACTAAGGATCTATTTTAAATTTCTTGCATTATTGCAAAATGTGTTTAGGCAATGTTTTCTTATCGCTAATCTTTTCTTAAATAACATACTGTGCAACTGGCTGATTTCATATCATGAGGGTAGTTTAACCAGACTTAACATAGTTGAACCAGGCTAAAATTAAACGTTGTCTCAACCTAAAGGTGAAATGTTTCACATTTGGACAAAACGCATCAAAAGTTTTCAATCCATCACTTTTTTACTTATAGAAACTAGGAAATATGTTATGAAGAAATTTGAATGTATATAGCTTTAAAAGTTTTAATGTTTTCTTTAAAGATATTTAGATAGTGTTGTGCAGACATTGTTCTGCCTTGTCAAGGTTATACGAGTTTGGAAACGCAACATAAGAATTTATAACAAAAGTTGCAAAAGTACATAACATCTTTTAGAATAGAATATTCTAATACCAGTGTATCAAATTTCCATCATTCATCGCTTCGGTCATAATATGCACAAATAAAACAAACATGTAGCACAATTTCTACATAAATTTCACATTGCTGCTTAACGGGATATTATGGGTAAATATCGTTTGTTAAAAGGCACATTATGCGTAAGAAATCAATAATAATTCCCGGCTTTAAATAGGGCAAACATGGGTTTTATAACATTTAAGTAATAATATCAACTGAAGATAGGTATGCTGAAAAACAATTATTTGTCTTAAAAGTAGCAAAATGTAAACAAAGTAGCATTTGACTTCCATACACAATATTAAATCACTATCAATGTACTAATTGCCACAAAGCAACAGAAGCAAAAGATGGTTCCTGTAATTATCCAATGAGTAACTTTTTGGAAACTTTTATGAGGACACCAACAATAAAAAAAACTTTGTTATGCAAAATAGGAACATTCCTAAGGCGAAGTGGCCCTCATTAGCTAGTTAACGTTGATATATGATAGAGAACATAAGAATCCCTAAAGTAAGCCCAACACGACTAAATTAAAAATGTTGCAGGCTCGGTTAGATTGAGCCTGTTCATGGACGGTATTGTTAAGTGAAAATTACCGTCCACGCCCCTTAGCACCGCCTTAAGCAGAATTTAACATTTAACATGAACTAGTACAGATATTAAGTTGCAGATCATCAAACTATATATGTAAATGTTTTTTTTTCATTTTTACCTTACAATAAGTACACAAACTCACCAGTACAACACGATACTTTTCCTTGACTAAATACATTATCGTCTGCTGTTTTTGATGATCGATTACTCGAGCAAACATTACTTCCGGGGCAGAGAGAGGCGATGAGGTCCGGTATTTGTGTATAGAGCGATGAGATGCTGTCCGATTGTCCACCTCCAATACTTAAACATACTACTGATATCAGTTGCAACATCATCTTACTTGAAAAATAAAAAAAGTTCAAATATCGTTTTTTAAATAACTTTATAACATTAATGATAATAATTATACAAAAAACACTTGCTGACACGGACATAGAATATGAACCTACAGACGCAGAAACAGCAATAACAACAACAACAACAACAACAACAACGAAACCAACAAGTAATAATAATAATAATAATAATGATAATAATGATAATAATAATGACGATGAACTGTAATAATAAAAAAGTACGTTTACCTTGCCAGAAGTATCATTTTATTGCCTAATTATAATTCATTTGAACTCAGTTTTACGATCTGCAAAGAAAGTCAGGACCACTGTAATATATTTCCGGTTAAGTAATGAAAAATTCAAGTGTTAACTTGCCAACTGTTATATTATAACCCTATTCTACAACACCTTTAAAAGTTGTATTTTTACGGGAACACTTGTGAAATCAATTAGTAAAAGTGCACAACTCTGCGAGTGTTAAACGACAAAGTGATAAGAATCACACAGTGTATCTTATTACAAGTTAATAGTTTAATACAAGCTTATTCTATTGCGTGTGAAGAGTTCTTATTTTTGCATATACCCCTGTGAAAATAATTTAACAGAAATCTGAAACTTTGCTAGAAATTGATCAGACTGTGATGAGAATAATAAAAACACGTGTCGTACTTGATAAGTTCTTATATAATAAAATCATTCCTATGGAAGTGGTCTTTATCAATAATGTCGGTGAAATATTGTTATTCGACGAAACTGGCGATTCCACAAAAATAACTCCGCCTCTAAAGTAAAAAGTCCAATTATGCACCGGTCATGCTATTTTTATTGCTTAGAAAAACTGTTGGAGTTTCCAAGTAAAATATATACTTATTTGTCATATAGATGAACTATCTTTGGCTTCTTTTGCTAAAATATGATAAACAAGATCAACAAGGAAAGGCGGCGCTTAATGAACGCAACCCCCACATGACCCAGCAACAAGAACCAATGGCAAGGAGCCCAGGGGGACCCCAAACAAAAACAGGAAAGGGCAAAGTTGACAATTGGATACAAATGTAGTGAATTATGCAATATATTAATCTAGCAGTCCTTTGTTTACATTTTGCTAATTTTAGGACAATTTAATTTACATCCAGTTACACTTGCTTCAGTTGTTAAGCATTTAAAATGTTCTAAATCTATTACATGTATTTAAACATTATTTAATAAATGTTTTACATTTTTAAAGCATTAGAAATACTGATAAATTTAGTATTAAATCTACACTCATTCAACATCCACTATTTAGTCACCTTCATTTTTTTTATTTTCTTTTCTTAGACACAATTCAGGAAAATAAAGCAACAGCAACGACTACAATAAAAGAACAACAAAGAAGTAAACAAACAAACAAACAAAAACATAAACAATAAGAACAAGAACAAGAAAGAACAATAACAGATCACCTTAAACACTATACTTTTTGAATTGTATAAAATTTTTATATCGTAACATTTCGTAACGATTTAAGGATCCTGTATATTGTGATTTAAGCGGTAAACCACACTTAGTGAAATTATATAGATGTACATAATTATGCACATATAACAATTTTCAAACATCGAAGAATATGTAAAATATGTACTGCAAATATTTGTGCATATGATATATGATCATTAAAATATATGCCTTCATTTCTTACTTAAACTTTATAGAAAATAAATAGTTTATTTCCTCCCTTTATTTACATGAAATGTTAAATTCGGTAATATCTTTATAAATAATGCTTTTTGGAAAGTACAATATTGATAAATCTTAATTTGAGCATCATAATTATGATTTAAAACCATTAAAAATTGTGTTACAGGATGTTTAAAAACAGTCACCCGTTAAAAAAATTCATAAAGCCTACAGTTAAAGTTTACAATAAAACACTAATACAAGACCCGCAGAGATTCTGAGCCGCCCAGTCCATGTTTCTATATTGACATTTCTGGCATTAATCTTTTTTTAATTATTAAATACCTCAGAACTTAAAATAATCCTCACATTTGATACGAGCATCGTCTCATTGTGTTGCATATGACTGAAATAATTTTTTCACTTTTGACGCATGTTTTATAATTGTTACATTTATATGCTACATTATTAAATATATATATATATATTATTCGTTTTGTCAGATATATTGTAAGACATTCACACTTATTCCCTATCAAACAGATAGGTCAGTCAGTAGAATATATTGAATGAGTGTAAGTTAAATACCGAATTTATTGAACGAGCCACGTTTACGTCTTTTCCTTTGTTATTTATATCAGCTTACGAAGGTTGATAAAGCGAAACATTAATAATATATTCTAACACTCCTCGTGATTTTGTCACTATAGACAAAGAAGAAAAACTGGTGTTAAACTGCCAATAAACACTGGTTATGGACTACTTGTATGTGTGGCTTTTATGTTTTCTCCCTCGATTGTATAGTTTACAAAGCCTTTGAAAGCATCAATAAAAAGGCATTTTTATTTATATTTTCAGTTCTTATAATGTTTTCTTTTCATACAATACCGAAATAAGATCTCACATACACTAACGCTACATATTTGATCCATATCAGTTTAATAGATATTTTGACAAAACAGCGCCAATCCGTAAGCATCGTAATGCCGTGTAACACCGCACTTTGGGGTCAAACGCACTTTGGGGTCCGATCCCAAAGTGCGTTACGTACTTTGGGGTCCGACCCCAGAGTGCGTTACGCACCTTGGGGTCCAATTTTAACCCCAAAGTGCGTTAAACAGGTACATGTGCATTTTTTAACATCAGGCAAACGACCGCACTTTGGGGTCATAGAAAATTAATGTTCATTATGTTTTAAATAATATATTGTAGTCAAAGTCAATGGTAAACAAAAAATCAAGGTATTAAATAGACACAAACATGTGCCCTCAATTATAGTAGAATCCATAGGGATTTAAATGGTATTTCATTAAATGAATCACCAAATAAAGAATTTGTATCAATTATTAAGCTTAAAATATTTTTTCTCAAATTTTCCATTTATTTTAAAAGAACGTACACCTTTCATTAACTCCATTGCTTTTAGCTAAATGCATTATTTTCCCGTTTTTTATTTACACATTTTATAGAAATATGATAGTCTTAGCATAGACAAAGGTATAAATTCTGGAAAAATCTTAGTAAGACATTTCAGTAAAAAATGTGCCTGATAACATGTTGAAAGAGCCATTTATTTAGCTAAATGTGACATATAAGAAACTTGACTAGGTGTAGATGCGTCTTTAAGTAGTAGTCCGTACAGACAGTACTAAAGATATCAACTATTTAAGTAGTCGCACATTAAGAGCGGAGCTTCAGAACAATGTAAAATTCTCACTGGGGGTATAGAGGGGATTGTCGGGTATCGACCCCCCCCCCCCCCCCCGAGGGTTAAAAATAACGTTTAAAAGGCCCATAATGCTTTCATTTGTTTTTCTTAAAAGCTTTTTTATTTTGATGTTCTTCTATATTATCCAAACAATACACATTGGCCAATTACATGAACCCTCTTTTTCATCTGTTGCTTTTTGGCAATGATGAGTACAGTTATAGTGAATTAGTATTCTATAGGGAAGTCAAATATTACAGTGTTTTGACTTCTTTTATGACAAATAATTTCACATTTATCGCTACTTTATTCAGGTAACAAGCATCTTTCTCAGATACCATTATTTTAACATTTTAAAATTCAAGTTTGCTCTTTCTGAAGAAGTATGTAAGATTTCCCATAAAAAAAGCCTCTGGCGAACGGTTGTGACGGAGCTTACAAAAACCCTTAAGTGTGTTGATAAGCTTAATAATGTATTAATTTTGTAAAATCACTATTTATAGTCCGATCGAAAAACTTGATGTTTCACCAGAACATTGCAATAAAGTATATTTATAGTTCTTTGGAAAAAAATATTAACTGCATTTTATTTCATTCCCAACATATTTAAAATGGGGCTCAATATGGCACCAAAAGTTATCAAGTAAATGACCGACAGAACGGGATATTTTTCGCAGCATCTTTTAATTCTAGGAATCAATACACAATTTCTGTACTAGAGTATTTTGAACGGTGGCATAAAAGTGACATTTGTATTTTTTTATACTTTTTTTTGTTTTTCGTACTTATTTTTTGTTTGTTTGTCGTACATATTTTTTTTGTTTTGAATACATATTCTTTTTTTAGTTTGCATACATATTTATTTTAGTGTTGCATACAAATTCTTTTTTAGTTTGCATACATATTTTATTTTATTTTTTTTGTACATGTTTTTTTTTTTTTTTTCGTACATATTTTTACATGACGCCATCTGCAAAGTAGAGGTTCGGATAATCACACCAATTGTAAAACAACATTTTCAAACACTTCGCCATCTGTAAATTACAGTATCTCATTTGCAAATGCAATTTGCAAATACCAATATTTCCATTTTTGTAGATATCAAAAAATAACAACGTTTTTAGTATAAAATATATAAATATATAGTCCGCGGTAACCCTAAAAAAAGTTCTGCATATGGTCTCGATGGTTAACATTTGTCACAAGGTGCCTTAAAATCCTTCATCGGGTTTCGGAGATAAGGAGCGGACATGAAACCCAAGTCTTTATCCTTTGACCTGAAGGTGTGACCCCGACCTTTAGCCGGCACACCTGACATATAAGTTCTGCACATTATCTGGATGTGCTAAAGAATCGACCAAAGTTTCATAATTCTCAATTTAGTTGAGTGGTGCATATTCATGGAATAATAACTGTTAACAAATCAACAGCCCTTTCCAAATAGACTCTAATATAATAGTATATAATAATAAAAACAATAATTATATAAAATACATATAATATAAAAAATGGGCCGAAAAGGGTCGGCCGAAACTAGACTTGCCCGGTCGAAAACGACTGGGCCGATTCCAAAATTGGTCCGAAATGTGACCAAACCATTGTGCTAGTTTTATACTCACCTATGGGTTGTTATGAGATTTGAAGGCTGTTTTTATTGGCTAAAATATGTATGAAAAACAAAAATAAGATATGTACAAAAAAAAAAAAATATGGATGCAAAACTAAAAAAATATGTGTGCAAAACTGAAAAAAAATATGTATGCAAAACTAAAATATAATATGTACATGTATACAAACTAAAAACAAAAAAATGCAAATGTCACTTTTATGCCACCGTAATTTTGTTATATGAACACAATTTTTAGATATTTCAAGTGGTAAAATTAATGAAACTTTAATCATAAAGTATTGACCGCCATCTTGACCTCCACCTCAAATATTCCAATGTCGCAGATAGAAAATAAGTCAGTACTCAGTATTTAAGCAGAACTCAGATGACGCCTTTAGACCTCTTGAACCCAAAGTGCGTTGATATGTAGCATATTAACGCACTTTGGTGTCAAGTTCTCGATTTTAACCCCAAAGTGCGTTGGACCCCAAAGTGCGGTGCGAAGTTTAACACACTTTGGGGTCGGACCCAAATGTGCGTTTGACCCCAAAGTGCGGTGATACACAGCACTCAGTATTAAAGCAGAACGCAGTTGACACCTTCAGAACTTTTGAACCCAAAGTGCGTTGATATGTAGCATAATTACGCACTTTGGGTCAATTTCTCGATTTTGACCCCAAAGTGCGTTGGACCCCAAAGAGCGGTGCGAAGTGTAACGCACTTTGGGGTTGGACCCCAAAGTGCGTTTGACCCCAAAGTGCGGTGTTACAATGCCGTCATCCTAAGTATACAACTCATTCATAACGCTGAGGTCATTTCAAACATACAAAAATAATAAATTTATTGATGTGAACCCAATACAATCCATTCTAATAACTTTTTATTTCTTATTATTTTTTTTTGTTTAATAATTTCTATATCTTAGCAACTGTAGGGTGCGTAATCGAACAACGTTATACGAAAATCGGCACCGGAAGATATTTTCGCTTGAAAAAATAAAAATTTAAGGGATCTTCCTTTTTTTATCATTAAGAATCGAAATAAATGGGTCTTACGGTTTTTGGCCAAAAAAATTTTGGGGATTTGATGCGTAGAATTGAAACGGGGGTAAAAATTTTTTTAACCCCTTAATTAAAATTTTTAAAAAATTTTGATAATTAAAAATGCTTTTTTTCATTTTTTTGTATTTTCACTGTAAAAAGTATTTTTTTCCTGCAGTGAAACATGTTTTCTGTATTTTCACTGGTGTCTTGCCGAGCCACTGCCTTCTAAATTTTGCAAGTACACACAATTTATAGAATTGTAATGTCACAAAAGAAAAAAAAAGAAAAATGTATACAAAAATGTATAATAAGCAGAAAGTTCAAGTTTTTTTTTTCTATAATTACATGGTTAATTTTCATCTTGTGGTATCAAAATTATGATTTTTCACTCGTGGCTAACTGATATCCTTTTTGCAAGGAGTGTCAACTTAAGCAAATATGCATACCGTTTAAACGGCGACAAAATAACCATGTTAAACTTTAAACTGACCGTACAAACGAAACTCTTAGATTTAAAACATTTACTTTGTTTCTTTATGACAAGATATGATATTTAGTTCGCATTTCCTTGTACCAAGATATCTAATTAAAGAGGAATTATTTTCCGCTAGGACCGCGTACCATTAGCAATAACATATCATGCAATTGGAAAAATCACTGGTCTGTACAACTAAATTAAAACTAAACGTCACATCTTGTCAAAGGTAATATCCTTATTCTGAAACTTCTTTTGATATTGACCTTATACTCGGTTTTTGGGTATTAAATTAATTTTCTAACTGGGCTTTGGCTAAGAACTGACCGAACCCGCTGTGACACCCCTTCTTGTAACACGTCTACTAAAAGGCTCTCGTGATTCTGTTTCAAACGTAGCAAAAGAATATTTACCGGAATATTTTAATAAATCGTTAATGCACTGATTCCTCTTTATGAGGCTTTATTGTAGCGCTAATTTCACTTTAAACTTTATATTATACTTTAATTTATCTGTCTTTGTTTATAAAGTAATGGAGAATCCATACCGCTTAAAAAAACATTTGTAAAGAAAAGTATCAATGGACTGAAATGCATTGATTTTTCAATAAAACCAATGTTAAGGAATCGATGGAATCATTCATTCTTGCATATCAAAATCACAAAAAATCATTTTTATTACTATTATCTATTACACATCTGTGGATGAGGATTAATTTCCACTTAACACAAAAGAAATAATAGATACTGTTTGAATAGAATAATATCAAAATAAGATAAAAGTAATGGATAATTGGGTCATTCCCTCTTAGATATCAAAAATACAAAATCAATTCTAAAACTTATCGTTCATACAAATTTTTCTGAACCGGAACAATTCACTCTTAACAAAGCAAATTTTATGTTTCAATGTCTTTTTATATCATTATGTTTTTAAATATTAACAAAATGTAAATGGTTAGGGGGACTAATACTCTTACATGCATATATACATGTACAAAAACAATTTTTAAACTTATCTATTAAATAATACTATTTTTTCTAAGGTAGAACAACCCCCTTTTGATTGAAAAGTTTACAATGTTTTGATTTAAAAATACATTATTGTTTCTAGAATGACAACAATATTAAGAGTAAGGGGAGCCTTTCCTCAGGTAAAACCATTCAGCCTTCATGAAGGTAAGAGATAAAAGATAGAATTCATGAACAATTAGAATTTAATCAAAGGCGGTTATGAGCAAACAAATGCGTATATCGGCTCAAAATCTAGACAAAAAACAACATCAATCAATATATAAATGTAAGTACGCAATCAGAAGCACAAATTAGGCGATGCCACCTGACAAAGCAAAACTTTAAGAACAGTTTATTATTCAGCCCGAGAAAAATAAGTCATACAGGAGAACTAGAAATCGGCAGGATTGTTTGTATTCAGTAGAATTGTAGACAAAAACCTTACCCGCTCACTCGAGTCAGTAACCATGATTTCAAATGACTTTACAAACGTCTTTTTAACAAAAGATTTTTAATATTCTAACCTAAACGAATGTATTATTGCCACAGGAAATCTGATGATGATCAAACAAAAATCATGACCATACGAATTTGTCTTTATACTATTTTTCATAGTTTATGATCTAATATGACCCATTTTCGAGCAAAAAAAAGGGGTACACAATTTAATGAAGATCGATTTATACAATTTGTGATCTCAAGACTGTTAACAAGGTACAGTAGTTTTTTTTTAAACACCTCTATAAAGAGGGAACAAGCGAGGTTTTACGCACGCTTAACTTGGCTGCAATGGAATGGTTAGCTGTGCACTGCTTACATTTAGAATGCTGCCTGGATGAATGTCTGTTTAGATCTGCGCTGTTGTTGAACTTGTTGAAGCGTTACGACACGAAATCTCTTTTACGCCCATACCAGTATTACTCGTTTTATACTGTGACAGGACGGGTACGCTTTGAACAGTCAATGTCGTATTGTGCCAGGAATCAGACTCAATGTGTCTTATCAATATATAGACAGTGTTGGTCATAATGGTTTATCATTATGCCTTGAACTTTAATTACATTCATTTATATCCCGATTAAACGATATAAAAACTTTTAATAAGCAATTGGTCAACGATAAAACATCTAATTTGAGCATAAACGTAGTATATAAACATTAAAGGCATCTGACAATTACCAAATCCAACCAAAATACAACAGCAAAAGTGTAATCCCGCTTTACTTTGAAACCAGAGCTATGTCCATACAGCACTATTGAAATCATCTCAAAAGAAAAATACAAAACTTTTAAAAGATAAATGTCTTCAAAACGAAATTGTTTCTTAGTTTTTAAAGTCAACAAGTGAATAAATTGAAAATTAAAAAAAAATCATTATGACAGTACAATGCAACAGTGTTTTCCCCGCTGCATTTTGTCCAAATGCGTAACAGTTCCTCTTTAGGTGAAGACAACGTGATTTCATTTTAGCCTGGTTCCACGATATTAAAGCAGCACGCCTCCAGATTCATCGTTATTTTCATGAAAATGTTGAATATGTATTTAAAAGTAAAATATTGTAAAGTGAACAAAAGAACAAAAGTGCAGAGCAATCAACACCTGCAATCACGTCTGCAAGAACTAGTATTACAACAATACTAAGCTGTGGCAATACAATAGACACACAGATACCTCCATTTGTTGTCTTCAAATGCAAGCGCATGAGGAATGAACTCTTAGAGGGAGCAAGTCCTGGAACAAAAGGGACAGTAACTGAAAGTGGGTGGTCTAATTCAGATGTATTTTTAGAGTACTTAGATAACCATTTTCTGAAATATGTGCAACGTTCAACTGAAGACCAGCCATTATTACTTATATTTGATGGACATTAATCACATGTTACTGAACCAGTCATGGCTTGGGCAAAGGATCATAATGTTGATTTGTTTGTGTTGCCTGCCCACACAAGTCATGTGCTTCAACCTCTTGATGTAGACTGCTTTGGGCCCATGCAGCACATTTATAATGCTCAGTGCCACAAGTTTCTTATAAAATTCCAGCCTCTAAGATTAACAGATACAATGTATGATCACTGGTATGTAAATGCATACAAGTCCCCAGCCTTGTTCCTTAAGGAAATCAAAACTCACATCTCCATATGTTGTCTCTAACTTCTCTTCAGAGGAAGAAAATACAGAAGAAGAAAAGTGTTGTGTTTGCTCTTTGTTTCAAGCAATAGAACTTAGAAATTGTAAATCAGTTGTGTTTACTAAATGGGCTCAGTGTGACTATCCAGAATGTGGCCATTGGACACACTTAAAGTATTGCTGTAAGCAGTCAATAGTCAGACTCCATGATGAAGTTATTTCCCCATGCCACGAAAACAGTTTTACAGAAGAGTAAGCTAATATGCTAGCTATCAGGATTGGCCTATGAAGCACCAGTGTTGTTTTTTCTAAGATTGGAATATATTTTTGGACAGAGACTGTATAATAGTACTCGTTGTTATGAAGGTAGAAAAAGTATTGAAAACATGTTAATATTGCAAATGGCGACGTAGTTTGATAGGGACTATAAAAGTTTAAATGTTGGTTTGATTAAATGTTATTTTGATTATAGAATCAGTATTATTGAAGTTTAAATAGGCATTCATAAAAGGTTATCTTCTTGATTTATTTTTCGAGTTAGTTTTATTTACAAAAGACTAAGTTAAAACCTTATGTTATCAAAAACCGGTCAAATTATGATAGAAAAAAAGAAACCTATTATGTGCACGGAGAGACGTATTTGTGTATTCCATTTGTAATGAGTTTTCACCCGCCCGTTAAGGCAAAAATGTAGCTTTTCCTAGAGTTTACAAAAATGGTAATTATTTATCTCTATTCAATTTCCACTGTATATAAAATATGAAAAACAAATAAGGGTGGCGTTCAATGAACGAAACACCCACATAACGAAACCAAATATATGAGATTCATTTGAGACGAAAAGAAGGCACAAGTACTGAGGTAAAAAAAAATATTGAAAGTACAGTGATCTTTGTCCAGTAATAATGACATAGAATAACGTTTTGGAGATCCCCTGAAGAAGCTTTTAGCCTGGCGCAATTTAGTTAAAGCATGTGTATTGCCAATGCAAACTGATTGATACGTGAATAATAATTCAGTTGGTCATATTTTGTTTAAATTTTAAAGTATTTTAAATAATACATTTTTGTGCAATATCACAAATTGCCATGTAAATGCAATTCTTAGAAAAGAAGTAGAGGTTAAAATGTAATGAATTGTGTCTTTCGTAACAAACAATTGAGAATGATTTTTAATTACTTTGTTATAACCTAATAATGTTATATTTGATTTTCAGTCCAATTTGCAATTAACATTAATCAATTCAAATTAGGGAATCAGTATCCTTTTATCATTTTCAATAAAGTCGTAACATCATTTGTTCATACATATACTTTGTAATGATCTCTTGAAACTTTTCAATAATGAATAAACATGTGGTTATATATATATTTATAAAAACCTAAAAACATAACATTTGAATTTCGTACATAAATGAGCTTGGGCACTTTAAACAGAAATATATGCAAAGATATTTAAGAAATATACTTTGAAATTAATTGAAAATCGTATTTTTATGCTTTTTAGCCCGATTTGAGTGAAAGCGTTTAAACGCAATTTCAATTTCAATAATTAATCTGGAAAAACGAAGGGCGCGAATGATCTGAAATTTTGCACAAAGATTAGTGGTATAAACCTACATCAAATGGTACATTTATCTGGAAAAAAATATTTTCATTCCTATCATGTCATAAAACCTCATTGGAGTCCCTTTAATGCAAATACCACATAACCATAAGTATTTTATTCCAGTACTGGCTTCAGCAGAAATACGGAATATTATGTTGTAGTGCTTTTCTGTGGCTCTGTATTTTGCTACGAGCAGCGGTGGAAAATTAATATCTCGCGAGACCGAATGTCTCTCTGCGAGTGTTAAACGACCAAGTGATGAGAATCACAAAGTGTATCTTATTACAAGTTAATAGTTTTATTCAAGCTCATTCTATTGCGTGTGAAGAGTTTCTATTTTGCAGATACCCCTGTGAAAATAATTTAACAGAAATCTGAACCTTTGCTATAAAAATTGATCAAACTGTGATGAGAATAATAAAAACACGTGTCGTAATTGATAAGTTCTTATATAATAAAATCATTCCTATGGAAGTGGCCTTTATCAATAAAGTCGGTGTAATATTGTTATTCGACGAAACTTGCAATTCCACAAATATATTCCGCCTCTTAAATAAAAAGTCCGATTATACATCGGTAATGCTATTTGTTTGTTGCTTCGAAAAACTGTTGGAGTTTCCAAGTAAAAATATATACTTATTTGTCATATAGATGCAGTATCTTTGGCTTCTTTGCTAAGATGACACTTGGATATAAATGTAGTGAATAATGCAATATATTCATCTAGCAATCCTTTGTTTACATTTTGCTAGTTTTAGGACACATTTATTTACATCCAGCTGTACTTGCTTCAGTTGTTAAGCATCTTAAATGCTCTAAATCTATTATTTAAACACTTTTGAATAAATGTTTGACATTTTAAAAGCATTAGAAATACTAATAAATATAGTATTAAATCTACACTCATTCAACATCCTCTATTTAGTCACCTTCATCGTTAAATTTCTTTTCTTAGACACAATACAGGAAAATAAACAACAGCAACAACTGCAATAAAACAACAAAAAAAAAAAAAACAAAAACATCAACCAAAAAAGAACATCAACAGACACTGCGAAAAATATACTGATATACGGGAATATACGGTCCCGTATTTTTGACATATACGGGCGTGTACGGGATGTATTTGTCGAATATACGGACCAAGTATACGAGTCCGTATAGGGAACACCGGGTATACGGGAAGTCCGTATATGCATCAGGCATATACGGAATTCCGTATTTGCACCATATACATGTACGTATATTTGTTCGTATGTTTGAAGTATACGGAGAATAAAATCCCGTATACGGACTTTATCAAGGTTGTTATCCCTAGTATACTATAAATATACCAAGGATATACGAGACCGTATTTTCTACATATACAGAGGATATACGGACTCGTATTTTCTACGTATACAGAGGATATACGGAACCGTATATTCTACATATACAGATGATATACGGACTCGTATTTTCCACATATACAGATGATATACGGAATCGTATTTTCCACATATACAGATGATATACGGAATCGTATTTTCTACATATACAGAAGATATACGAATCGTATTTTCTACATATACAGGGGATATACGGAATCGTATTTTCAATATATACAGGGGATATACGGAATTGCATTTTTTAGTTTTACACAGGGTATACAGAACTGTATTTTCGAGATAAAAGAAGGTACAGATACTATCAAAAGCATGCATTTACATATAAGTAACACGTATACATGACCGAAATGCAGGCTTGAACAATAGAACATGTTTGATTACACATTGTGAATTGGAACTGTAAAGTCATATGCTTAAGAACTTTATCTTCACAATTGGAGTATTTCAAATAATAAAGTAAAAACCAAATCGAGTCACTCTTAAATATTTATTATTTCATAAACATATATTCAATATGTATACATATATATAACAAAATTAACATGTCTTCGCTACAATAGTCATACTTATTCCAGAGGGACACATAAATGTAGCGTTGCAACGGAACGGCGATATACCGGTATGTTGCAATACAGAGTTATGAAATACGTATCACGGTGCAGAACATACGCACCGCGACATTTTCTTCAGAGATCGAATTATACATGTACATTTTTCGATATTTTCAAGCCGTAACCTTTATGAATTGCATGTTGTTTAAATCTAGAACAAACTATGCTAAATTGAAGTTCTTTTCGATTTATCTTAACAATGATTCCAATGAGCCACTTATATTACACCCATAAAACATTTTAAAGATATTCATATCATTTTCTCGTGTTAACATTCACATGTTATTTTAGGAAAATGAGTCCATGGCACAAATTGATAATTACAGAAAGTTTTAATAATAAGCATTAAAATTAAAAATCCGTATTTTCAGAAATTCGTCATTCAAACACTGTTCTTAAAAGCACTGAAATATATCAATTATCTATAGGCCAGTGTGACGGTGTCTATTTCGTGACGTAGGAAATGTTTTCTCCAGATATTACAATCTTCTTCGGCATGTGTGTATCTGAAAAAAGAGAGTTTAAAATCCTGTTTAAATAGTGTCATGAAATAGTTATCACAACTTTCAAAAAGTCTATACACAAGCATTTTTTAAGCGTATACATATATACAATTTTTTTTCTTACGCAAATTTCAAAATTATCTTATATCATTAGGATAAAGATGTCATTTATTAGCAACCATTTACACAGGATTTAAATTAAATGATTAATCTTTGACGGATGATAAGTTATATGTTTTTGTTATGAAACTTTTACGAATATATTATTTCACACTTGTAATATAAATTATAATGGTATCTTTGTTCTATGTAAAGAGTATTTTATTGATTAAAAATATATGTAAACAAAATAACATTGCATTGGGAAAAAGTCCTGACATAATCTTTTTGATTGTTTTACGTGTATATTAGTATCGTTAGTAGGAGTCAATTCGTTTGAAAAAAAATGGTTTAAAATGTACAGATATTTGCTACTCAGATGTAGATCCGTGTTTGCAAAATGATATCCAGTTAAGTAAAAGGCGGAATACCCAACTATACTTCTCATTTATATAAAAACGTAAATCTTAACAAATGTTGATTTTGTTTGTTTCAGTTTCAATTGTTTCAAAAACTATCTCATCACAACTTCACAGCAACGAATGAATACCTTCAATTTACAATAGTGTAGATTAATATTTTTTATTGTTAAGACTGTTTAACTAGGTAAGTTGACAATAGAATCTCTTACAGTGTGCCATCACTAAAAATAAAGTGATAATTCTCACAAAAATTATAAATCAAAATATCCTCCCTTGCCTATAGCATTAATCTGATTGTATGAAATCAAATTCAGAAAATAAAATATACGTATCATATGTGACAATTGCATAAAATAACATAGGAAATATTTTAGTTAATACATGCGAATGCGACAGTATTACGTGCGCACGTGAAACATTAATGTATCAACGCCATATCATGATATGTTTCACGTGCGCTTAAGTACTGTGCGTTTAGTATGATAATTAATTGACGAGGTGGTCAAGTCCACCATCCAGATGTAAAACAGCTATCATATTGTGTTTATTATCTTCAAACAGGCTAGCTATATTAAATTAAATTATCAACAAATTTACCAACTCTCAGCGTAATGCAGTAGGTAAGGTTGTGGTAAATATCAATGCAATACAGCTAGGCTCGGATTGCACCTTTTTCCCAAAAGTATTGCTTTATAATTATCAATCAAGTAAGAAAGTTTTGTATCATTTATTGCAAAGATTATAAATGTTGTGCTATTTTCTATTAACTTCTCATTTTGTTTTAAATGTAGCTATATTTAGCCCTATTTAGCAAGTTGGTGCAAATTTATACGGAATGCATGATACTGTACACAGACTGTTTCAACTATAGTTAAGTTTGCACGAAATACTCCTGCACTGCAAAAGTATTATGACTTCTACATACTACACACTATACAGGATAAAAATCACTATCATCTGTGCATGTATATCTAAATTATTAAATATCATACCAAAAATACCTTTCTATTCCAATTCATTTTTCTAATGAAAATTAAAAAAATATATATGGTAAGAAAAACGCAAAAAAGTGAGACAACTTGTGAGGCTCGAACTCGTGATAAAATTTAATGTGTATGACATTCGAATGACTTTACTAACTTTGCCATCAAGACATTTCAAATTCTGTTTCTTATCTTACATTATATTCGCTTCTGAAAACCCTGTTTTACCTAGTCAGACAAATGTTGTTAACTTTAGTGTACATGTACAAAAGAAAATGTAAAGTCACTCTCACATTATCAAAGCGGCTTACTTATGGCTTACGCACGTAGTAACTAAAAAAATACTATCATTAACATATATAAAAGTGATTAAACTGTGAAGAAATACATATTTTTTGATACAGTAATATGTTTAAGAAAAAAAACTAATTTAATAAAATAAAATCGCATGCACAGCGCATCGATATCAAACAATTGTGTGTGTTGGAGTTGTATATATTTTATATATTTGATTTTTGCATATTAAAAGCAAGGATGTTTTAGCATTTTCAAATGCGCTGCAAAATGCTTATATGCCTTAATTGACATCATTTTATGACATCATTCCGCCAACAAGATATGAAATGGAACCAATGTATTTATAACTAACCACATTTATTCATGTCAAAATAAATGCGTGTAATTAAGGAAATTTGACTTTTCCTTGAGAAAGATTAAAACACATGATGTCAGTACGGATGGGAATATATGAGTCTGTGTAACTCTTCTTTACAGACAGTACGTCCGTGTAAGTGTCACAAAATACAACAATGTATATACGTTGACTTACATCTATATTACTTACTACCATACTTTGCTTCATTTATAATTGCTGTTAAGAGGGCACAGCTGCATTTCTGGAAGATTTAAACACGCTGTACACTGTCCTGAAAAAATCATAATATAACTTCATCATAAACTGATAAAGAGCACATTGAAAATATTTCATAAGTGATCACATGTGCGAGTGTTAATACTGTAGGAACGTGTTCACTTTTATGTGCATGTGTAGTTATGTATGTTTGTGTGTTCGTGCGTGCGTGCGTGTGTTACCATATCGCTTTATGTGAAATATAAGTCAAAATGTGGAATGTCGAAAAAAATTGTGATGTACAAAGGCTCTATACAGTTAATTTATGTATAACGAAATATTAAATAACTGTTTCCTCAAACAGGCGCGTGTTTGTGAC
The DNA here is from genome assembly GCF_026571515.1 of Ruditapes philippinarum. Lineage (NCBI taxonomy): Eukaryota > Metazoa > Mollusca > Bivalvia > Venerida > Veneridae > Ruditapes > Ruditapes philippinarum. The sequence continues at coordinate 8,354 of NW_026856565.1, read as the reverse complement.
TGACCCATGCGATATCACCTTATGCGTAATGTTTATCTTAAAAACTAAACAAAATGTTTTAATTATAATAAGAAACAAATATTTAAATTTTAATTATTTGTCCAATAAAAAAATCCAATATAAATGTTGAAAACTCAGTTCATGTATATACAATTTAAAATCTGTGCTATCCTGAACAACGTAGATAAATAACAAAGAATATCGAATGAAAAAAGAGTTGTCTGTCCTGAATTGCGAGTAAACTCGATCTTGCTAATTACTAATTATGCTAAAACAATACAAACAAAACCGTTTTAAAACTTCTGGTTCGTTGCTATATTTTATTAATTTATATGCACGAGTTTTAAAATTCTTACACCGACACTTAGCTTCGTATCAATGTAAATATAAGCATATCTTTGACATCAAGGGTATTTATCTGTCATTCTTTGTATTAATGTAAATAAAAAATTCTGACAAATATTTTCTTTTTTTTATTCATCTAAATGTATGATGATATAAATGAAAAAAGAAATATTTGTTTGCTATTTTTGTTTCAGATTTGTATTAATTTATATATAGTTAATATAAATAAGAAAATATATAGAAACATGTGTACAGAATCTTAAAAAAAAAAGTGAATAAAAATGAAAAGAGCGGAGTCTTTAAAGTGACTTATATTTGCATCAAAATAATGGGGATTTGTATAAAAATAAAAACTGTGAATATAAAACAAGTATTCTGCTCGTTGAATACTCAAGACTGAGAAAGACGATTTTATCTAAAAAATTTATAAACATATTTTTTAGAAGTACTAAGCAATTTTCTTTTAAAATATGTTAATCTGTTAAATCTCATAATTTTTGTTATTATTTTGAATCAGGGTCTTTCAAATTCTATTTGAAAGACCCTGATTGAATAGATAAAAAATAACCTATTTTTCGGCTATCTATTTCATAAAGTAATATAAAAACAAATAGAATTGAGTGTGTCTTTTCAGCTTGCTTGATTGCGCATTGACTCGCACCCCTGATTTTAAGTGATAATTAAGATCGCTCAAGATTATTATAAAGTCCAATCAGTTGACCAATCAAGCATACATAGGTCGTGTCACACACACTGATTAATCCTTTTGTACTACCATGTCCAGGGGCTGTAATACCTTGACATCTTCGATGTTTAAATGTCGTAATTTCTATCGTGGTGTCTTTTTTACCCGAAAGGGAAGTTATGATTAACGTATTTTAGAAAATAACCTTTTCTTTTTTTTGTTTTTGCATTTTTCAAACAAATTATTTATCAAACAAGATACAGTTTAGAAATCAAAATCAAACTCGTAACCTCAGAGTCTAAATTTGGGATATAATCCTGCTTTAATTGTCTAATCCGGCGGCCATATTGAATGGCGAAACAGATTAAAAAGTGTTAAAGTTTTCTCAAAAACAAATCAGTTTAACACTGAAATAAGCTGTTGTTCACAAAATGCAACTATTTTATTGATCGCATATTGATATTACAACGATAAAAAAATAACTTTTAACCTACCTTGTTTGCAATATTCTGGATTTTATTAACCATCCATTTTCAATCGCGTTTTTTTCTTTTTTTCATTTCGCCCGCGCTATTTCTGATTGGTTGATAGGATTCACGTGATACAAAACCAACGCTTTAAACTCATTGGCTGTTTTGAAAACGCGTGATATGCCTAGATACCGTTTGTACAATAAAGCATTTAGCGTTAATAATGCCACGGATTTATATTAAGGTCCGTGATAATGCGGAAGAAACCAGCAACCTAAGTCAAAATAATGCAATATTAAACAGGAAATATCATGTATCCATGAACGATAACTTTGCATACATGTATAACATAAGCATTGATACTTTTTCATAGGCAAAACTTTAATTCTAATGCTTAATCAGTTATTTATTTTTTTAAATAAAAATAATAAAAAATAATTAATAATAATAATAATAATAATAATTATAATAATTATTATTATTATTATTATTATTATTATATTATTATTATAAATAATAATAATAATAATAATAATAATAATAAAATAATAATAATAATAATAATGATAATTATAATTATGATAATAATAATAGTAAAATTTATCATATATTTTAGTTAGACAACTATAATTAATAAATGTATGTGTTTTTAATAATAATAAGAAATAACTTATCAAGAGAATGTAATTTTTTATATTTCTTTTCTTTTTGAGTCGAATTGCCAAAATTCTAAAATATTAAATTGCTTTAATAAAGGATTGATAATTAATAGTAAAATTTATCATATATTTTAGTTCGACAACTGTAATTAAGTAAATGTTTGTGTGTTGAAAGCTCAGTACTTATATTAAAAATAACTTTTTATTCATTATCTGCTCTAATGGAATAACTGTTCTGTTTGGGATTTTATTCATATTATGTCCCAGTTTCTATTATGCAGCAGACACGTTATTTCATTCAAATAGGCTTTAAAGCCAATGAGGACACAAAAACATACAAAATAACCAACAGTGTATGACTTCAACATATATACATTATATCAACAATCATCAAATGTTTGGAGATGATCGATTTGATTGATAAAGAAACTACCTGCCAATTTTTCACGTAGGTACACATATAATATCAAAATTAATATATAACTTACAAGTCTCTTACCAGGTACATTACACTCAAAGTTATTTCTCTTAAAAACAAAAAACTCTTCAGTATCACAATTTTGACTGATATGATTTACACACTGCCAAAGAATGTTGACGTATAGTAATAACAATCTTAATACTTACAAAATAACATTCACATATTCACATGTATTATGTATTATCTTAAAACTTACAAAATAATATATACATATTCACATGTAATTCTGCAACTGTTATCATAATTGATATATACATATATACATTACATGAAATACTCATTGAAAATTGTAATTATTATTGACTTTTGTACATGAACAATATTGACATATGTGTCACGGTTCAGAACTGTTCACTATTTAGAGGAGAAAATGGTCGGATAGCACCATGGCTGCATATAGCTTAAGAGTTTTAGTTCGCAAATTGCTTGTAAATCTGTGAACTTTAATAAAGCAGGGGATTATGCCACTGTTCAGGAAAAGATTTGCAAGCGGCCGAATAGCTCAATCGGAGTCCCCGGTTCAAGTTTCGGTCAGACTGCACATTTCTCTCACACTATGAAATACGACAAAGCTTTTATAGATACAGTTATAGAATAAATCACATATCTTATGAACTATTTATTACACGATGATTATATACAATACTTCTATTACGTTATATCTACGATTTTTACAAATGAGTTTGTTTATAATGAGCCGCGTCATGACAAAACCAACATAATGGGTTTGCGACCAGCATGGATCCAGACCAGCCTGCGCATCCGCGCAGTCTGATCAGGATCCATGCTGTGCGCTTACCAACCCTATTACAAGTAGAGAAACTGACAGCGAACAGCATGGATCCTGATCAGACTGCGCGGAGGACCCATTATGTTGGTTTGTCATGACACGGCTCATATAATCACTTATGACTTTATGTAAATATTTTATGTTTATTGGAGGTGATTTATAGGCCCATTGGGCCGGGTATATTTGATATGTTGTAAAATTAGATTTGTAAAATAAGTTTACACATGTCATTAAAATAAATAAATTACTTACTTACGTACTTACTTATACACATAAATGAAATATAAAGATCCATTCACATTATCTGCGGATTTCATAATTGAAATTAAACTTTATCAGTATAAGAATATTTTGAGTATCGTTAAAAATTCGAAAGTCCAATTTAAAAAGTGATTTTACTATCAATATATAATTTAGTATGTTCTTAACATGATTTTTTTAAAACAAACTACGATAATTTTTTATTTTTTAAACAGAAATTTACTCATACAAAAACTGTTTCAAAGATACATAATTTTATTTTCACCAGGGTACAAATGTTAATTTACATAGCACGGCCATGTTCCCCTGTCCTGTTCAAGTCACCGTTTATGCAGAAACACGGCTGATGGGAGACGAGAAAACTCGTGAGATGATGATGATATTTTTCAAGAAATGCTATTTCGAATAATTTGACTTCATCTATCAACAATGCATGTACATACTCCCCAGTGACATGCATCTGATTTTAGCTTGTTAACATAAATATAATTGGACCTGGCAGCAGGGTACTTCAAAATTTACTTTAAGATAAATCTTAATTGTGTCTTGTTTTAATGACAAATTCCGCCAGATAAAAGGATAACAACAACACGACGCTGCAAACACATTTGAAAGAATACAGCAGCTATGTCTGTTTCATTTTAACATGTCAGGTTCGAGTCTTTATAATATCTGGAACAAAATCACATAGAGACTCGATTATGAGATCACAATTTAATTCCTTTATTTCGTACATGAATTATATTAGAAATAAACAGTAAAAATTACCGTTAAGACATTCAACACCAATTGCGCTAACTTACGTTATCAGAGAAAAGCGACACTCGTTATACCCTGCTGCGTTTATGATCAATATCCGGATCAATATCCGGCTTAATCAGTATTGGCTTCGATTATCGCAATACAGCACGTGGCTATTACACAATATTATGTCATAAATGAGACCGCGCGGAAAGAATCAAAATTGGGGAATTCGGAACTTATAAGATTTTAATGCAAAACTTGTGTACAAAAACGCAAATCTTTATGTTTCCTGAAATAAAAGATTAAGTTAATAAATAAATAGATAGATAAATAAATAAATAAATAAATAAATAAATAAATAAATAAATAAATAAATAAATAAATAAATAAATAAATAAATAAATAAATAAATAAATAAATAAATAAATATAAGAATAAATGAGTGATGAATGAATGATTGAATGATTGGTTGATTGATTCAGTGAATGAATGAATGATGGATGGATGGATGAATGAATGAATGAATGAATGAATGAAATGAATGAATGAATGATGAATGAATGAATGAATGAATGAATAGATGAATGAATGATTGATTGATTGATTCAGTGAATGTATAAATGAATGAATGATGGATGGATGGATGGATGAATGAATGAATGAATGAATGAATGAATGAATGAATGAATGAATGAATGAATGAATAAATAGATGGATGAATGAATGATTGGTTGATTGATTGATTCAGTGAATGAATGAATGAATGAATGAATGAATGAATGAATGAATGAATGATGGACTAATGAATGAATGAATAATGAATGAATGAATGAATGAATGAATGAATGAATGAATGAATGAATGAATGAATGAATGAATATGTATAAATGACTGAATGACTGAATGAATGAATGAGATATCATTGTTGATTTTTATTTACATATGCAAGTACATGTATAATATTATGTATAGCCTATTTTTTGTAGGAGATATATTTACGTAAAATTTAAATGCTGTGTGGACAATCCCGAATTTATCTTCGTGATTTCACAATCATTTTAATTTTCAGGATTTCAACTTCACAGATTCACGATTTTAATATAATTAATTCATGTTTTGAACATCACAATTTCAAATTTATCATTTTCTCATGTTTGGCTCATCATCATAAAATATTATAATGATAATGAAAAGGAAATTACAAAATAACATGATTCACCATAGATGCAAAATACAAAAACGTACTATCTAATCGTCAATCGCAATTGTTAAGTATTCGCTATTACACAGCGGTATTGAGCTAGAATACCACGTCTGCATGCTACAGGTGGACGTCTTACACGTTCTGTGCACTGACGGTATCATTCGCTATTTCTATATACAGAATCCGTATTTGCACGAATACGGAATTTCGTATTTTAGTAATATACGGACTTGTCATAAAAATTCCGTATATTAGTAAAATACGGACTTCGTACATCAAAATTCCCGTATATTACGAGTGTACGGAGTTCGTATACTAGTCATATACGGACTGATATAATATACGGTCCCGTACATCTCCGTATTTCAAGTTTCCCGTATTCTTACACGTATATCAATGATATACGGAATTCCGTACACTTCCGTATATCCATGTCGTTTTCGCAGTGAGATCACCAGATCACCTTAGTCAATATACTTTTTGAATTGTATAAAAAGCCTAACATTTCGTAACGATTTAAAGATCCTGTATGTTGTGATTAAAGTGGTAAACCACACTTAGTGAATTATGCACATAAAACAATTTTCAAACATCGAAGAATATGTAAAATATGTACTGCAAATATTTGTGCATATGATATATGATAATTAAAATATATGCCTTCATTTCTTACTTAAACTTTATAGAAAATAAATAGTTATTTCCTCCCTTTATTTACATACATGAACTGTTAAATTCGGTAATATCATTATAAATAATGCTTTTTCGGAAAGTACATTATTGATAAATCTTTTTTTTTTGAGCATCATATTTATGATTTAAAAACCATTAAATTTGTGTTGCAGGATCTTTAAAGACAGTTACCGCTAAAATTTTTTATAAAGCCTACAGTTAAATTTACAGTAAAACATTAATACAAGACCCGCAGAGATTCCGAGCGGCCTGGTCCATGTTACTATATCGACATTTGTGGCATTTATCTTTTTTATCTTATTAAACACTCAGAACTGATTAAAATAATCCTCACATTTGATACGAACATCATCTCCTTGTGCTGCATATGACTGAAACACTTTTTCACTTTTGATGCATGTTTTATAATGTTAACATTTATATAATGATAAATTATTTTTTGGCGCCCGCGCCGAAGCGCGGCGCCTATTGGAATGAAATGAGATTTTGTGAAAGGGCGACAGCAACTTCTCGAGCCTTTTATAGTTGCCAATAATTAAAGCCGATCATTCCGATCGGTATGAGGGTGCTTAATTATTAATTAGTCGCGATATGTACAATGAATGGCGAACTGGAGAATTTCGCAATGGAAACATTTTCAAATGAAATAACCTTTTCCGTCAATAAATCGCGCTCTTCGGGGTATTTTTGCTTATCATTTTGTAGTACACAGTGGGTTATTATGGTATGTTATTCCGAAAGCTGTTAATAGAATGATGAGTTGATGACCTAAATATTCCGAAAATCTATTTATAGAGGGATGTACTCCTATCGGTAATTCCCGGTCTCTCCCGGGATTTACTAATGACCGGCGAATAGTACCACACGTTTATTGTCCGGTCTCTCCCGGTTTTGGAGTAGATATCGTTACAGAACAGAACAAATATTTTACAGATAAATAAGCTTTTTTCAAAATGAATGCTTGTCACTTAGTTTGGTTACAATAATTAATAAACACAGATCAACTCTCGAATTGATTGATTATTATTATACATAGACATACAATTCGAAAAAAAAAAACCAACAACACAAATCGCATGTTATATTTTATCTATATGAGATAAAAACAATAAATATGTACAATAATTGAGAAAAAATGTACATTTTTATGGCATTAATATGACACTATCAACTTTAAAACATTTTATATACTTTGTTATTCGTGTTTAGTAAAGATTCCGAGGAATTATTCAAAGTTAAAATCAGATTTTATGAATTATTCAATTGATTGATAATTTAAAAAATGATAAAGAAAAATACAAATGTACATGTATATGGTTTAAGAATAAACAATATTATAAATTGAAAGATTTACCATGATTTACTGACTTTTTCCAGTTAAGTTGACTTATAATCGTCGATCATTATGACAATTGAATTCTTAAAATAGTAGTAAACGTAAAAACTCAGTATTAAAATAGCGCATAAAACACACACAAAAAAAGAAAAGAAAACAATATTCATAAAATCTGTAATTTTTTTTATTAAAATAGAAATTACATTTATTGTATAATAAACAATTATGCTCAACATGATCAACATGGTAATATAACAAGTGTCATATTGTTACTTAGTGTGAACAAATACCTTAAGAGGGGGTCCTCGTTAATAGCAATAACATAATAAGGGACAATTACACAAGTATGGTGTTGATCATGCGTTACACATATGGATTATAAATGATTGTATACATGTATATCCGTTGCTATTAATAACCACGATCATAAAGAAATAACAAGTAATATTTTAATTTCTAGCATGCCGATCAAAGTTATAAATAATGAACAATGTCTTTCGTCCGTTCATTCAAAAGTGATATACAATTCTGGTAAAACCCAATGAACCATTGAAAAGTTTATAAGAATATCTTGTCATCATATATCTACTAGTTCATCTGCACCTGCTGTTTGGACGCCCTTTGATGCTTTGCATCAATGCTTTTCTTGTAGTGGACTTGTATGGTAATCAGAGATGTCTTACAGG
>NW_026856564.1:0-9317 GCF_026571515.1 Ruditapes philippinarum | reverse complement strand
GTAGTCCCAGTGTAGGACCGTGCTTTAGGGATCGAGAGTTCCCGGCGAACCCCACCAGGGGCACTGCTAATTTCCTTGAGCAAGAAATTTACCTGCGCTTGCTTCACTTCACCCAGGTGTAAATGGGTACCTGCGAGGGTGGTATAAGTCCGTTGCGCCAAAGTGTCGGCTGCACTAAGCGGAGTTAAAAGACTCCCTAGGGAGATTGATAGATAGATACCAGTAGCCCGATGACCAGGGGTAATAGCTGTAAAGTCGGTGAACGTGCGTAAGCATGAAACTTAGAATATATATAAAAAAAATATGCAAAATATATAAAAACTAATTTATGCAATATATGTTGTACATGTATATAACACAATAAGAACAGAAAAAACAATCGAAAGAAGAAAAAATAAATGTTTGAAGTGATTTGTGATAATATGTAACACATTGCTATTGCCTGTCAAAACTTTCATGGAGGTTGCCTCAAGCGAATATATGGCAAGTCTAGATGTCTGTATTTTGCAGTTCTGGTATTAAGTAGATCGTACACAGACACAGAATACGTTCTGACGTGACAGATCAATGGACTAAACAAAACTAAAACGGTCACATTACTTTCTTGTAATATATAAATGAAAGTGCCCTTAAAATATTTTATTTCCCTAAAACTTTGCACTTTGATTTATGACATAACCTATTTTAAATTTCAACACAATAAAATCATTATTTTATCAGCCTAAATGTTAAAACTAGTAAATTAGTAGTATAACAACTTATATTACCGAATCATTACATTAATTTGAGAGATAAACATTCATTACATTCAAATATGAATATCTATAGCATAATTGTGATAAAACAAATAGAGATCTAAAAAAAATAATAATAAGAAGAAAAACAACAAGAAATAAATATTTTGAGAAATATGGTACACTATCAACACTACAAAGCTACAATATCAATCTTAAGTCAATACTATTTAGCGATCATATTCCAAGACAACATAATATAGCAATTTTACGACAAGTTAAGTATAGATATTTACGTGTTCTGTTATACAAAGATAAATGTTTTTCTCAATATTCTGTTTGTCTTTTTTCTATCAGTGTATTGACATAATTATATATCATTGTCCTTCTTCAATTTAATTTTCAAAACAGATGTAACGTTACCATCATTGGTACTTCAAACATATCACTGAGGCGTTTCTTCTGAATGTTATATTCCACGGGGGGGGGGGGGTTGGATGAGTATCATATTGAAAGTGACTCAAGATCTATATGAATACATATCAGTTATCGTTATCGTTAGAGGTCTTAAATATTTGTAACCTATAAACGATTTTTTAACATGGCCAACCTTTTATGTATATGTGTCACAAATAGCAAAATTCTGTACTAAGTCATTTTAATGTTCATGGAAACAACAAAAACATCTTTAAAAGTTGATGATATATTACGGCGATAAAGATAAACAAGTGTCTCTAATCATAATAAGATCTGCCAGCGTTGAACACGTTCATAAAATATTCTAGAATTTTGTCTCAGTATTTAAGAAATTTGCTTATTTTTGTACGTTTGTTTGCAACCTTTGAGAAAAATAAAAGCCAATAACAGAGCAAGCTTAATACAAAAAAGTGTTCACTGTACTCATTTATGTATTCATATTTAAGAACGAAATAAAGCATGACAGTTTAATATTCTTTAAAATTGACATGTCTTTAGAATGCAATACGAGCCAGAATCATAAAACTCAAAACTTGTATGCAAACTACAATAAACAATTAGCTTGAACAAGACAGACCCTTACTACAGGGGACTACAATAGTAACATATATATATTAAATTATATTAAATTACACACACAATACGGAACTTCAAAGACCTGCAATGTGTGTAGAAAATAACAAATAGAATTAAATGTACAATGTATTAATGAATTATTTTTATTTTTATGCTACTCCTCCAAACACATTACTTTGAAAAGTAAATATTGCTAAGTAATGAATTTCCATAAATTACGGCTAAGTACTGTTTCATTACAATATCATGCCTGCTGTATAATACTTAATTTCAACAATTACATCGATATTAAAACATCTCTCAGAATCAAATTAATCGGATATGAATGCCATATAATTTGCGGACACAATCAAGTTGAATCAACTGCTTTCATTTTGTTATTGTTTACAACATGGTTCCAGAATTTAATCAGTAACTCTGACAAAAAAATCTGATTTCAGATAAATGCGATAGCAGAGTTAATAAAATGTTCATTTAAGTTTTTATTAGATACATAGAATTTGATAAAAATTTTCCAACCAGTGACAAAAGCAGATATCCTAAGATTCATTGTATCCAAAACTACAAATGACTAATACCACTTAAACGTAAATGATTTGAGGTAATTGTACATTGTTGAGTACAATACTAAATATTTTTGGACAAGAACACAGCTGTGTAACACCGCATTTTGGGGTCAAACGCACTTTGGGGTCGGACCCCAGAGTGCGTTACGCACTTTGGGGTCCAATTTTAACCCCAAAGTGCGTTTAACAGGTACATATGCATTTTTTAACATCATGCAAACCACCGCACTTTGGGGTCATAGAAAATTAATGTTCATTATGTTTTAAATAATATATTGTAGTCAAAGTCAATGGTAAAAAAAATATCAAGGTATTAAATAGACACAAACATGTGCCCTGAATTATAGTAGAATCAATAGGGATTTAAATGATCTTGATTAGTAAGTGAAGAACTTTCACCAAATAAATCACCAAATAAAGAATTTGTATCAATTATTAAGCTTAAAAATTTTTTTTTTCTCAAATTTCCATTTATTTTAAAAGAATGTACACCTTTCATTAACTCCATTGTTTTTAGCTATATGCATTATTTTCCCGTTTTTTATTTACACATTTTATAGAAATATGACAGTCTTAGCATAGACAAAGGTATAAATTCTGGGAAATCTTAGTAAGACATTTCAGTAAAAAATGTGCCTGATAATATGTTGAAAGAGCCATTTATTTAGCTAAATGTGACATATAAGAAACTTGACAAGAAGATGCGGCTAAAGATATCAACTATTTAAGTAGTCGCACATTAAGAGCGGAGCTTCAGAGTAATGTACAATTCTCACTGGGGGTATAGAGGGGATTGTGGGGTTTTGATCTCCCCCGAGGGTTAAAAATAACGTTTTAAAGGCCCATTATGCTTTTATTTGTTTTTCTTAAAAGCTTTTTCATTTTGATGTTCTTCTATATTATCCAAAATATACACATTGGCCAATTACCTGAACCATCTTTTTCATTTGTTGCTTTTTGGCAATGATGAGTACAGTTATAGTGAATTAGTATTTTATAGGGAAGTCAAATACTAAAAACTTCTTTTATGACAAATAATTTCACACTTATCGCTACTTTATTCAGGTAACAAGCATCTTACATTTCTCAGATACCATTATTTTAACATTATAAAATTTCATGTTTGCTCTTCTAAAGAAGTATGTAAGATTTACCATAAAAAAAGCTTTCTGGCGAACGGTTGTTACGGAGCTTACAAAAAACCCTTAAGTTTGTTGATAAGCTTAATAATGTTTTTGTAAAAATCACTTTTTATAGTCCGATCGTAAAACTTGATGTTTCACCAGAACATTGCAATAGAGTATATTTATAGTTCTTTCGAAAAAATATTAACTGCATTTTATTTCATTCCCAACATATTTAAAATGGGACTCAATATGGCACCAAAAGTTATCAAGTAAATGACCGACAGAACGGGATATTTTTCGCAGCATCTTTTAATTCTAGGAATGCACAATTTCTGTACTAGAGTATTTTGAACGGTGGCATAAAAGTGACATTTGTATTTTTTTTGATACTTTTTTTTGTTTTTCGTACATTTTTTTTGTTTGTTTGTCGTACATATTTTTTTTTAATTTTGAATACATACATTTTTTAGTTTTGCATACATATTCTTTTTTAGTTTACATACATATTTTATTTTAGTTTTGCATACATATTCTTTTTAGTTTGCATACATATTTTATTTTAGTTTTTTTTGTACATATTTTATTTTGTTTTTTCGTACATATTTTTACATGACGCCATTTGCAAAGTAGAGGTTTGGATAATTACACCATTTGTAAAACAACATTTTTAAACACTTCGCCATCTGTAAATTACAGTACCTCATTTGCAACTGCCATTTGCAAATACCAATATTTTCATTTTTGGAGGTATCAAAAAATAACAACACTTTTTAGTATATATATGGCACCTTGTGCCACAAAATCCTTCATGGGGTTTCGGAGATAAGGAGCGGACATGAAACCCAAGTCTTTATCCTTTGACCTGAAGGTGTGACCCCGACCTTGAGCCGGCACACCTGGCATATAAGTTCTGCACATTATCTGGATGTGCTAAAGAATTGGCCTACATTTCATAATTCTCAATTCTCAGGGAGTGGTGCATATTCATGGAATAATAACTGATCACCAATCAACAGCCCTTTCCAAATAGACACTAATATAATAGTATATAATAATAAAAACAATAATTATATAAAATGCATATAATATAAAAAATGGGCCTAAAAGGGTCGGCCGAAACCAAACTTGCCCGGCCGAAAACGACTGGGCCGATTCCAAAATTGGCCGAAATGGGACCAGACCACTGTGCTAGTTTTATACTCACCTATGGGCTGTTATGAGATTTGAAGGCTGTTTTTATTGGCTAAAATATGTATGAAAAACAAAAATAAGATATGTACGAAAAACAAAAACAAAATATGAATGCAAAACTAAAAAAAAAATGTATACAAAACTGAAAAAATATGTATGCAAAACTAAAATAAAATATGTATACAAAACTAAAAACAAAAAAAATGCAAATGTCACTTTTATGCCACCGTAATTTTGTTATATGAACACAATTTTTAGATATTTCAAGTGGTAAAATTAATTAAACTTTTATCACTTAAGCATCATAAAGTATTGACCGCCATCTTGAATTCCACCTCAAATATTCCAATGTCGCAGATAGAAAATAAGTCAGTACTCAGTATTTAAGCAGAACTCAGATGACACCTTTAGACCTCTTGAACCCAAAGTGCATTGATATGTAGCATATAAACGCACTTTGGGGTCAATTTCTCGATTTTAACCCCAAAGTTCGTTGAACCCCAAAGTGCTGTGCGAAGTTTAACGCACTTTGGGGTCGGACCCCAAAGTGCGTTTGACCCCAAATTGCGGTGTTACACAGCTGTCATATATGTATATGTAAAATTTTTGTTAAATGTATTTACAACCCACGACAAATAACACATCAAGTGATCAGACGATAAGCAAAAAGAAGATTGTTCTCAATAAATACCTACCACCGAAATAACATTACTTTATTTCATATGTTAACATTAAAAACAAACTTTATGACATGGCAGTCGTGTTCATTTTGTGTGATTATTATTTCTATTTGTAGCATTATTCTACTCATTCCATATACACATGTTATATAAATAGTATCTAGATTTTAATAAAATGTGATTTTGTATTTAAATCTTTCTCGATTTGCAACCAAATGTCTGTCAAATAACTTTATTAGTGCAATATCAATCATGTTTTACCAATCTGGAAAAATATGTATCAAAAGATTACTTTATCTCTTCCATATTCAAAACCTCTGACTAATAATTAAATCGTGAACAGTAGCAAGAACCTTAAATTTAGTAATATTTTATTCTTATCATTTTTCATAATATATTATTTGTCTGTCACCACTAAAAAGTCATCTTTTGAAATTTATTGTGACTTCGATTCACCTTAACAACGACAAAATGAGCATATTGCCACTTTATTGTCAATATCTTATTCATGTTTTCTTGGATAAATGTACAATTATAATTTTTATCATTATTATCGACATGTATGCGTCTTTAGCATGATGTGCATAGTCTTAGAGCAAAGAAGCATTCTACTCTTGAAGCTTTATATCCGAAAATTATTGGCTGTGGAAAAATATTAGAAAATCCGTATATAAGGCGGTCAGGATATAAAGAAATGACTTGTATTGTAGAAAACGCAAACCCTGGTTCTTTACTTGTCATTAAAGTGCTGAATGATGTAGTCTTATTACATGGTTGATAATATGTCTAGAAGTAATCTCGTATATGAAAACAAGGCCATGTTTAACTCATAGTATAAATGTTGATTGTAAAGACAATAAAAAGGCGAAGGAAACTGATCGTCGTCTATGCACATATTATCATTATGAGTTTCAGAAATATATACAAATATATAGACACGAATTAATGCAGTGTATGTTGCACATGTATATACCAGAATAAGTACAGAAAAATCGAAAGAAAAAAATAAATGTCTAAAGTGATTTGTCTTATATATAACACATTGCTATTGCCTGTCAAAGCCTTCATGGAGGTTTCCTCAAGCGAATATATGGCAAGACTAGATGTCTGCATTTTGCAGTTCTTTTATCAAATAGATCATACACAGACGCTGAAAACGTTCTGACGTGACAGATCAATGGACTAAACAAAACAAAAACTGTCACTTTGCCGTCTTGTTATATATAAATGAGTGTGTCCTTAAAATATTTTATTTCCCTAAAGCTTTGCACTTTGATTTATGACATGACATATTTAAAAAGACTAATCCATAGTAGACTTTAAAGATATTTTGAATACAACACCATACACATCAGTTATTTGTTTTTGAAGTAGAACGTTTGTCAAAATGTTTTATTTCAACACATTAAAATTATGTATTTTATCAGCCTAAATGTTAAAAATAGTAAATTAGTAGTTAACCAACTTATAGTACCGAATAATAAACTGAGAGATAAACAATCATTACATTCAAATAAGAAAATTATTGTGATGAAAAGAAAAAAATGAAAATAATAAATAAAGATCTAAATAAAATAATAATAATAATAAGAAAAAACAACAACAAAAATATTTGAGAAATGTTGGCACAGTATCAACAATATCAATCTAAAGTCATTACAATTTATCGGTCATATACCAAGACTACATAATATAGCAATTTTACGACAAGTTATGTATAGATATTTGCATGTTCTGTTATACAAAGATAAATGTTTTTCTTAATATTCTGTTTGTCTTTTTACTATAAGTCATTAACATATATATTCTTCAAAAGTATGCTATTGCCCAATTATTCCTTAGAAAATGGAACAGAACAGATATCAGTTTCCCTTAATCTTCAAAACATGTTCTAAATCAAAAGAGCATTGAAGCATTGCAATAAAACATCTCCGGTTTATGCAATGCGTCTTTATTTCACGATTATGAAAAAGATATAAATGCAGATTTTTATTTTGGTGACTATTCACTTTCATTATATATATTTTAATGGGTGCATAGGACAATTATCTTATATTACAATTTTAACCTTTCAATACATGTAACTTTTACTTAATTTTGTTTCATATGCTGCAAGCAATATCAAGATGTACCTTTATTAACCGAGTGTTTTTATAAAACAGATCATATATAAATGAGAAATATTGCTAAATGAAATGGTATCTCCCTCAGCCGTCTCACACGAAACACGGTTTCCATATGGTATACTCGGTTATACACGGGTTGACTGGCACGAGTATTAAGCTCCAACCGTGCCTGGGGATTAGTTGGTACGAGTTAAACTCGTATTTAGCACGAGAATGTATGAATAAAGCACCGATAAGCTCGGGAACACGATTTGCATACGAATACATACGATTGTTGTACGGTTCCAAGTAAGGTCAAGACCTTTCTGGTACGATTAAACACGACTTTTACTCCATTTACTCGCTTTCACATAGTTTTCATAGGGTCCCGTCGACTTTTGTTCGAGTTATGCTCGTATTATCACACATTTGTGTGTATGTTTTGATATAAATTGAAACACTTTAATGGCTTGGCATCCGAGTCTGAATCCTTGGGAGACATGGGTATCTCTTCAGACAGTGACGGTGGTTCTCCAGCTCATCAGGGTCGGCAGGTTTAACAGGTTGGTCAATGGAGTGGTCGGCGTGCCTGGATGACCCTAGTTGTATTCATTCTGTGCATGGGAACCTTCTTCTTTGGATGCATTCTGGTATGATGCAGCAAGTATTCTGAATATATCTAGCAGTTGAGAGTGGCAGCAGGTAGTTGTGGTTTTCTTTGTAAAGTTCGAGCTGACGTAGAGGCCGTGTATAACCTTACAAAACCTTGTCTGCCATCCGTACCATGTATGATTCGTAGTTGAACCGTATTGGTCGTATGGTGATCGTGTGTAACCGTGTTTATTAATAATAATAAAAATTATAATCGTTCAGTAATTGTGCGACATTCGGGTATTGGGACGGTGTTGAACGATTCTATACGATTTATATACCATCTTGACACGGTTGGGCTCACTCGTGGAGTGAAATTCAAATACAGTTGTATATAGGTCTCATACGGTCTCACACGGTCTCGTTTGGTGTTGTTCGGTCATACACGGACATGAGATCCGTGCCAGTTGTTTTAAAAGTTTTAAAAAGCATACACGGCTTACACGGCTTACTCAATGGCCCGAGTGTAACTCGGATAACGCCACGGTTGGGTTGTATGCACGATTTACACAGGTGGCCAATTATGCGGCTTGTTTGTCTGACATTTTATACGTTTTATCAATCTTAAAATACGCTATCGAGTCTGTTTCCCACAGAAAAATAATGCTCAAGACTTAAGATTAACTAATGCCTAACAATGTCATGAAAAATAATAAACGGATAATCTAAACGAAATAAAGAAAGATCCAAAATGAATGTATTATAGATAATTATAGATGATGTTTATAATCGTACTTAAGTACATAATAATAGGCCATTTAGTATCTAATAGCAGATAAAATTACTTGTTAGCGATCAACGTTAAACAGCATGTCATTGCATGAAAATATGTAGACAGGATAAAAATAAACAACCCGAAACAAGGTTTTTTTTCCTTTTTACTGTAATTCATATCAACACAGGCACGTCGTCACGATTTTGTGATTGGTGCGGCCAATTTGGTTGGTTTTAGCCAGAATCTAGGGTGGAGGGCGGGTACGGGGGCATGCTCCCCCGTATTTTTTTTTATTTTCCAAAGTTTTATACATGTAAGGTGACTTTCAATATGATATGCTTTTTAGATACGATGATCGTTTATCTAAGTTTTCCTTTTATACGTATTTTCACATATCCTTCCGTGGAATATAACATTCCGTAGAAACGCCACAGTGAGTTTAAATTGATATATATTAACCAATTTACTTGAATGTCTGTATATATTTGAATCCAA
>NW_026856563.1:0-49143 GCF_026571515.1 Ruditapes philippinarum | reverse complement strand
AATTAATAGTGTTAATATCGTTATAAGTAAATGTAATATCTAATGTGTATTTTTACTTACTTGCATTGTCCGTCATGTTTATATGGTATACAAAAAATGTTAGATAATAAGTATTCCTTGCTGGACCTTGTACTTATGACAGGGTGATTATCTTTGACATAGGTTCTTATTTCTTAAAGTATTATGGGACGGCTGCAATAAGTTGGCACATGTTCCTTTCATGGATTCCATGAACGCGAGGGTTTCAAAGAATTTGATTTAAACAATACCACAATGTGAATAGTTAAGGGTCGACCTACAAAATATCTTTTATGAATATTGGTATTCTGTAACTGTTATAAATCGACACAATCTTATCGCATTGGATCATCAACATGGCATATTATACCAATTTAAATGTAAACGTATACAAAAGATTGCGCCTCCTCATATTATAATAATCCGCTGACGACTGCTCAACGGCATGCATCATTGCAATTTTGTAAATTCATATTAGGTCTCCATAATGTATTGCTTTGTTCCTGCTGTAGAAAAAAATGTTCAAATAATAGATGTAGAACATAGTAGGGCCTGGGCAGATTGAGGTGTTTTTTGGAGCTCTTTGAAATAAGCTGACATTTTTACGTTATCGTAAAATTAGTTTTTTGTGTTGAGAGACAAGATTTTGTAAAAATACAATGTACTATTGATTGTGCGATCTCCTCTCAGCTTTTAAAGCCTTAAAAGAAACCTTAAAATAAAAGAAGTATTTGTGAGGACTTGTAAATCTAAGAGCATAGTGTAGATAGACTTATGCATAGTAAGAATACATTTATTTTAGTCAAGGTTTAGCATTATATCATATTACATCGGGTATTGTTTAAACCTACACTTTGTCTCTTTGTTACTATTATAACTGTGTCAAATATTTGAAGATACAGGTAGTTAATTACTTGTTTTTATATAAATACACGAGTTCATATGTACCGGAAATGAAACCGCGCGCCTCTAGTCTGGTTACCTGTCTTTGTTTACAATGGATAACGTAGTTTCAGGGGAGGGAACTCCAGACTAGCATGCCTCCAGATGACACGACAAATTTCAAGAAAATCAACTTCTGAAAAAATATACCATTACTTTAAGAAAAGTAACATTATTCTCAATTCAAGGAATTATTTACATGTTATATGCTATAAGTGACTGATTTTGCAGTATTTACATAGCACCATATTTCTGCGTGACTAGCACGGTAAGGGCTATTGTTTTGATTTGTTATTTACGTGAATTAAAAGTGCCGCTTGTAATGTGCTTATTACTGTCTTTGTTCACTTGTCAATATTTTACTACAATATCATCTGAAAGTCTTGAAATATATATGAAAATCAGCACGAATATGGAGGCATGCGGCTCTAAGATTATATACTTTTTCAGACCCCTTCTACTATGCGGTTTTCTTAACTGTAAAGTACATATTTGGCATTGGCGTTAAATAGGTTTACATAACAAGGGACGGTTGTTTCTGAATAGTTGATGCTCTTTTTTGGACCTTTCTTATCCCTTTGATTTCTCGTTGATTATCATCTAAACTAAAATGTAATAATGTTTATTAACAGAAAGTTTTCGAATTAGTGGTTAAATATGGGACAAAAATATTTGTCCCAGATTAAAAGAATCTTTATTTACTCTGTAAAATGTCTTTGTGCAAATTACTGATGTACATGTACTCCACAGTTTTATGGAATCCGGTATTAATGACAAGAAGGGGCTAGGGGTCGATTCTTTGCGAACATGAAAATGTATCTCTGCTTTGTAATCTATATTTGAAAAATGTAGATAAAATAAAACAAAATGTTCATTTATTATCAGAAAATAGATGACAAAGGTTAACAAATTTTAACATATATTTTCTTGGTATTATGCAAAGCATTCCAATTGCAAATTCCAAATGCTGTTTTACAATTACTCAAAAATGGCACGATACATGTCATTTTAATTTCCTTATTTTTAAGCATTTGATGACTTACAGTTTAAAATTAAATAACAGTCCACTTTATGACTACTTTGTTCTTGTCGCGATATTAAGTATGGTATTTATTTGAATTCAATTATTTAAATCCCAAACAATACATAAAAGCAACTAATATAAAAATTTACATGTACATTATTTTCTAAAAACACACGAGAAGATGCATAAATACGTTATATTTTATCATACATACACACGCGCACGCACACACAAACACACACACACACGCACGCACAAACGCGCGCACCAACACACACACACACACTAAATCTCACGTCATCATATACACTAACAGCATAACGTCACCGAATGCATTTGTTAAGGTAGACCACTGCTAATGCATTACCTCCACGACGAAGAGTATTCAAATAGGCAAGTGCATTGAAAATAATGGGCGTGGGTTCAACCCCAGGAAGGCAACTTGTTTTCTTTCTTTTTTTATAACATTATTTATGTATCTCTCAGATCCCTTATGTAAAAAAATGCTTAATATTAATTATACAATTATTGTAGGTAGTTATTTGCTAAACAGTGCCAAATTTTGTAATTTGTTACCTGATAGTTATTTGTTTCTTAACAACGAGGAATAGGAAAACATTTTTCATAATGATGATATTATAGATTATTTGGAGTTTCCTCATTTTTGAAAAAAGCCTTTCTTATGACAAAGTTTTAGTTCAGAAAAATGTCAATAACTCATAAACAACACGGTAAATTTAATTTGAATCTTGCATACAGGTGACATTTAAGGCATATACATGTAACTATCCTATGTTGGCAATTTTATAGTTCCTTTTACAATGTAGTGCCCATTAGCAGTGGTCTACCTTAAAATTAGTTCGTCAACATGAATCATACAGTTTGTTTTATAGGTTTTGAACATATAAACAAAAACACACATAATGTTATATCAATGTAACCAATTGTTATACCAAATATTTGACTCAAATATATGAAACATTTATAATAAAACTATAAAATGTTTTTTTTTATCACAAAAGCTTTAGATTATAAATTTCTTAAAAAATACATAGATCTACGCACATAAATAAAAGTCAAGCCCGGAAATGATATTTCCAAATATGTCCAATAAAGTAAGTTTGCATTGTAAATGTCAACTATCGAATCAAATCTTCCATTTAAAATTGATTTGTAAAGATTCGGAATACTTTGGAATTTCCAGCGTCGTATATGTATTTCAAAAGTGTCTAGTTGACAAGATTTGTTTTCTTCTTTGATTTTAGACTGGAGTAGGGGCGATTGGCTACTTTTGGATTTATCTCCCTTTCAAGCGTCTCATTGATTTGATCACCTAATAGCTACTGTTGCTGTAGTAATCTGCGTATACAATCGCTCTGAGGACAATAACAAGGCCGATCCATATCACGCCAA
Organism: Ruditapes philippinarum; assembly: GCF_026571515.1. Classification (NCBI taxonomy): domain Eukaryota; kingdom Metazoa; phylum Mollusca; class Bivalvia; order Venerida; family Veneridae; genus Ruditapes; species Ruditapes philippinarum. The sequence continues at coordinate 45,746 of NW_026856563.1, read as the reverse complement.
TCACAATGCTTGTGATCATCAGGTTTCTGGCACTGTTTGCCATATTTGTGGCACCAACCATATCTCCTTCAGCTGACAATTTGCTGGCCTGGAATAAGGTAATGATAGAGAGATAAAGACATGAAGTAAATGACAACGGGGAGTGCATATGATCCATTCACAATGGTAGGATATTACGTCATCGAGCACCTGCTTAATTGGATTAATTTTGTTTTTGAGTCCGAGTGAGGGCATTGAGGAAAAACAACTTTATCCCGTTTTCAGGACTAGGCTGTAAAACTTCAAACCATTTTTTATAAATTAAATCAATACATGTACTTAAGCCAATCTTTGTTGCGCTACATTATGTTTTGATATTCTAACGATTTCGTAGAATAAAAACATATTTTACCTTCGAGTCGACGGGATGGTTACAAAGAAAAACGTCCGATTGGGGGCATTTGGCAGGTGCGCGATTACATAGTATCCTTCCAGTAGAAAAACTCAATGTAAGAACATTTAGAAATATAAGATACATATATTACAAGATAAGAGATGGACAAATTTGCTTGTTTTAATAAAAAAATCCTAACATTAAACAAAGTAATGCATTACTTGCATGGTGATGATGTTAATGATGATGATTTTTTATGAATAGTGATGATAAATGATATATTTCAAACTTCATGTACCACTCACCTGGGATGCATAGTATATAGCACACAATCCTGTCGGCCAAAAACAACAGAGACAGGCCATGATTGAGCCGATCATGTAATCTGGAGGTCTTGGCATTGCTACCACTTGGCCAGCATATCCTGGCTGTGTCACAACCTGAAATTTAAAAGCATAACAACAAAATTAAAATCATAGTCTAAGTGTATTTCCACGTTTTTCGACTAGACATCTTTTAAATTAGTCGCCATGCTTCCAACCATCTAAATATTTTTGCACAACTGGAATTCGTGTAACCATCTAACCATCTCCTTAATTAAGATGATCTCTCGATCTTCTTAAAGCCATTTTCGCGTCAGAGAATAACACAACCCTAGCACGTTTGTTTCCCGTTACATATTCAAAAAGCAGCGGCACTAATAGATCTTTCTTAACACTGAATTACCATTGCCATAACATCCACGGATCTGTGCTGACTATTTCTTTTTAATCTCGTGCAAGTAGGTCAAAGGACAATGTTTCGAATAGTTTACTGTAAGCTACTTTAAGCACACAAATAATATATAACATGATATTCAAGAAAAAAAATCAAATACGCAAAAGTATATTGCATACAATTTTATATAAAATTGTTTTATGTTTTTAATGTTTTATTCATTGCAGCTTACTGCGCAATTTTCTCATATACTTTAATTCAGCTACATATGTGGCAATTAAGTCCCATTCTGTTTTGGATTGGAGAAAAATAACGTCAACAGAAATTGTGTTATATGTCCTTACCACTGCCGTTGTTGATTGGTGGGTATACCCGGTCTGGCCGTACCCTGGTTGAGCGTACCCTTGGGAAGGATAGCCTGTCTCCGGTGGTGGGTAAGCACTCGAAACTCCCTTGTTTTGCTCTTCGTAAGCTGGTGGTGGAGGGTAGCCTGTAATTAAATAGATACTAAATACATGTATGACATGTAACAAAGATATAATAAAACACATTGTTAGCATTCATCACATTTAAAACATCAATGTGTAGCCTAATTCGGTAATTTCCGATTCTGATTTGAAAATTTGCTGCTGAATGCTTTTGAATCGGGAATGGACTCTTTAACGGCAGATTACATTTTTTGTAATCTGGAAGAATTTACAATTGTATAGCTTTTTCTGTTTTACATTTACAGCCCTAGGGGCGACAACGAAAGACAACAAGAGCCGGTTGAACCGGGTGATGCTCCCTGAATAGGTTTTGGACACAGGTAGGTATACCTCTTGTTGTGTCAGAGTTATGTCACAGACAAAGTTCAAAGTGTAAAAACAACCCAAATATTGTGCACGACACATTGTCTCAATATGGTGATCTTTTTGTGAAATAGTTGTAAAATCCGATTTCAAATAACAAAGTTATGCGCCTGACATTATTTTGCTGCAAGGTCATGCTGTGACCTTGACTTTCAAGGTAGTGACCCAAATGTTGCATGCGACATGTCGATTCAATATGGTGATCATCTCTGTGAAATAGTTGTTAAATCCGACTTCCAGTAACAAAGTTATGGGCCGGACACGATTTTGCTGCAAGGTCATACCGTGACCTTGACCTTCAAGGTAGCGACCCAAATGTTGCGCGTGACACAATGTCTCATTGTGGTGATCATTTCTGTGAAATAGTTTAAAAATCCGACTTCAATAATGAAGTTATGTGCCGGACACAATTTTGCTGCAAGGTCATGCTGTGACCTTGACCTTCAAGGTAGCGAGCCAAATGTTGCGCATGACACGCCATTTTAATATGGTGATCATTTCTGTGAAATAGTTTCAAAATCTGACTTCAAATAAGGAAGTTATGGGCTGGACACTATTTTGCTGCAAGGTCATGCTGTGACCTTGACCTTCAAGGTAGCGACTTAAATGTTAAGCATGACACGTCATCTTCCCATGATGATCACTTCTGTGAAATACTTTTTAAATCTAACTTCAAATAGCGAAGTTATTGATCGGACACGATTTTGCTGCAAGGTCATGCTGTGACATTGACCTTCAAGGTAGCGAGCTAAATGTTGCGCGCAACACATCGTATCAATATGGTGATCATTTCTGTGGAATATGTTTTAAATCCGAATTCAAATAACAAAGTTATGGACCGGACACGATTTCGCTGCAAGGTCATGCTGTGACCTTGACCTTCAAGGTAGCGACCCAAATGTTGCGCGCGACACGTCATCTCAATATGGTGATCATTTCTGTGAAATATTTTTAAATCTAACTTCAAATAGCGAAGTTATGGACCGGACACGATTTTGCTGCAAGGTCATGCTGTGACCTTGACCTTCAAGGTAGCGATCCAAATGTTGCGCGCAACACGTCGTCTCAATATGGTGATCATTTCTGTGAAATAATTTTAAAATCCGACTTCAAATAACAAAGTTATGGGCCGGACACGAATTTGGGACTTACGTACGTACGGGCGGACGGACGGACAACCCGACGACTATATGCTCCCCCGAAATTTTTCGGGGAGCATAAAAACACTCAACAACCAGACACTAGTACCTCTGAAATGAAAAATCAATCTACGTTATGATAGAATTGAATTATTAAATGAAGAATTGATTCCAAAGGTCAAGGTTAGTTGATAGTTATAGTAAATAATTCGCCAAATTAAAGTTTACCTTAGGAGATAGAACACTTTTGTTTATTAATACGTGAAATACAGGGACTCTGACTGTAGTAAAACACTTTCTCTTTCGTTTAACTCACTGTATTATAAAAATGCAAGTATCTTTATTTTTCAAAATATTTTATATTATCTGTCCAAAAGGTTACTCATTGGCCATGCATCCGCGTCATGTATTTGCTTCTTTTGCATGTTACAGAACATGGGTGTTATAGTGCTTTAGGATTTGTATAGAAATCATAATACCATTTTGGTTACAATTTGCAACTTGTTTTGCAATTTATTTCTTATTCAATGCTATTTAGGCAACTAACATGCTTTGAAGATATCAGATGAACATAAGAAGAAAAACAATGTTTATTTACGAGGCTAATGGTTTTTACAAAAGAGCGCTGTATTCAAGCTTCATGTAATTAATTGTCCCCTAGTTATTACATCAAAACAAGAGCCTGTGTGATGTGGTGATTTTTTAAGTTACAAAAGGGCCAAATTTCTGTCAAAATTTATGTTAGAGTTATGGACCGTTGACAGTTACCTCTTATTATGCCCTGAAATGTAAGTTTGCGAAATTTCAATTAATTCCTTTCAGTAGTTTTGGAGATACTAATTTACACGTAATTTTTAACCAACGTGTGACGCCGACGCCTGGGTGAATACAATAACTTTATCTATTCTTTGAGCTTAAAATGGAATAAAAACAAAACTGTTCATTGAAATAATCCTTTACGTCGATATATTCTATTTATGGCAGACATCGGTTGAGTACTATAACACATGAGTGAACCGAGGAAAGAGGTACTACAGAGTATCAAGGGACGATGAGTAAGGTAACAAGGGTAACTAGCCCGCATCATGGCTACGTCATCTTTTTCATAGTCGTCTAAATTTGCTGTACATTTAGATGCTCATTTGTCACTGTACAGCGATCTACTTTCGGCTCAAAATTATCACCACTATTACAACTGTGCTTCAAAGGAAATGACTGGTGACATACTTGCTATCCATACTCGATAGCAAAAGTCCCAGAAACAGAAGTACTAAGTTCGTTTACTTTACTCGAGAACAACGAATCTTAAAAAAATTGAGAAAGCCTCGTGTTTTGAAACAATATTCTTCCTTAGGAACTCCTAATTCAACCGGAAAAGAAAAGAAAACTCGGTCACAAAAGTAAAAACGAAAATGATGCGAAACTGTGCAAAAAATAAGTTAACAGAAACTAAAACTATATTTTCCGGAAATTTAAAGTTACATTATGCCCGTCAAAGTGTAAATTGTAGGTGCACAGACAAAAGGCAAAAGAACCTTACATTTTCCATAAATGTGTTCAATTCTATATTTGACTACTGTATGCAATCCGCGAGACCAACGGAGATTTCTTTTTAAAAATGCATCGTTAATTGGTCTATAAACATTAAAATAGTCAATCTCTTAAAATATATTACTAATTCAACTCAACTTGACAGTGAACAAGAATAACGACACTGAAAATTATCCACAAATCTTACAGATATTGTTCAGAAATTGAATAATCAATACTGTTCACGAAAACTAAAGTGCAAGTTACCAGAAAACTTATACAAAAGTCTCAGTTAAAGATGTTTAGTGAAAGTTATCTAAAGATTTAACGAAGTGAAATTTATCTGGCAACGTAACAAAGTGAAAGTTATCTGGAAACGTAACAAAGTGAAAGTTATCTGGAAACTTAACAAAGTGAAATGTATCTCAAAACTGAATAGAGTGAAAGTTTTTTGGAAACGTAACAAAGTGAAAGTTATCTTTCAACGTAACAAAGTGAAAGTTATCTGGACTGGAAACGTAACAAAGTTAAAGTTTCTGGAAACTGAACAAAGTGAAAGTTATCTGGAAACGAAACAAAGTGAAAGTTATCTGGACTGGAAACTTAACAAAGTGAAAGTTATCTGGAAACGGAACAAAGTGAAAGTTATCTGGAAACGTAACAAAATGAAAGTTATCTGGAAACTGAAAAAATTTAAAGTTATTTTGCAACGTAACAAAACTATAAAGAATTAACTAAAATCTACATCAATTCATTCAAATTATTTGTTAGCAATCTTATCTCATTTCTTTCTCTAAATATAGACTACACGTGTTATTCAGGTCGAATTATGTCACCGACATACAATAAGAGTTTCTACTGTGTAAATCTATTCTAGAAATAACTACCCAAGTAAAAATAAACAATAATACATATTTTATCAAAAAACATAACAATTCTAATTGTTTTCTGAAATTCCATCGTTCAAACTACATATACAGTAAAATCATTATGATGATAGCGACAATTTTAACTTCAAAGACTTCAGGAGTTCCGCCTAAATGTTCAAAACATTTCTTTTTTAAAAAATAAAGAGATAATAAAATAGATAAATATGTAAATGAATAAATAAATGAATGAATGAATGAATGAATAAATGAATAAATAGATAATAAATAAATTTACTAACTAACTTCAAACAAAAATAAAAAATAATTATCATATTTACTTACATTAGACATATTTTTCTCAACTTTTTTTCTTTCCTAATTTCTTTTTTATGAAAACAAATACCTTAATGATAAATTGTCTTCTGGAAATAAAGGGGCGCTTATACATGTTAAAGACAGTGATTCATTATGTTATCATGTCGTGAATAAAGTGGTTAATTTAAAAACAGTTTTTGTGTGTGTGTGTAATTATTATTATTATTATTTTGTGTGTATTCTTTTTTTTTTTTTTTTTTTTTTTTTTTTTGTTAAAAAGTATTGTAAAGTTATTTCATTTTTTTTAAAAGTTCTACTTTCAGTTTCGTTGTTTAATTATTACAATTGTGCATTTCAACGCACGTAATGCACATTCGCCAAAGATGTCGGACAAAGACCAGTTCGATTGCTCCCTAAGATACCCCCTGTGACAGTTAAGTTTTTTGTTTGTTTTTGTTTTTTTTTTTTTTTTTTTTTTTTTGCATGTCCTTTAACTACATGTAGTTCTCTGCAACATAGCGAATTATATGCGCGTCAACAAGTTTGTTTACTTCAAACCTCAAAATTTATAACCTTCAAAACTAATCTTGATATCATGTTTACCGTGAAGGTGTAGAATTTCGAAAAATTCTTTTATGAACAATGGCATAATGGAGTTAAGAACATATAATAAGCAACCGTTATAAGGTTTTTTTTAACATAAAGCAAGTGTTTATTTACTGGGTTATTTAACTACCGGGTGTGTGACCTTTAATTTAAAAAAAAGGAAACGAAAAACAGTAAATATGCATGCGGCATTGTAATTGAGCCATTACAGAAATCAGATAGTGTCGGGTAGTAGATAAAATATTTCACAAAACATTTAAAATAAATATTAGATCACGGAAACGCACTTAAATGTAAAACATAAAATTATTTTAACTTATGTGAGATTGGAAACAGAGCCGCTGCATGCCTTTTCATACAACACAACTTTTATTCTGTCTTAAAGCAGCATGTCTCCAGATTCATGAACATTTTTATGATTTTTTGTTTGAAAATGTATTTCATGTATTTAAAAGTAAAGTTTTGTGAAGCGAACACACATATCAATTTAAACATTGCAAACGGCAAATAGAATCTACGAAAATGACCAAAATGAGTTCAAAATATGCGAAAATATATTGTGCTTCCTGCGTTAGTACAGCAGTACAAATATGGTAATAAATGCTGCAAAATATGTCATAAATCACCCATAACATGATTTTTTTAAAAATATTTTGGCTTATCTGGAGGCTTGCAATTTTAAAGAATCTGACCGAAATTTAACTTACTAAAACAATGAGTAAAACTAATGCTCCGGCTTGAAATCAAAATGTGGAAAGCAAATGTAAAGTATTTGATTTTTTCTCATGCTTTTGATAGATAAAAAACAAATTTATTTATAAAGAATGGCGACCAGGTAATATGAAGTTTTAGGGTTTTACAGAAATCTGTTTCTCAGATGAATAAGAATGTCAGCCAATTTTGAGACAATTTTAGGTTGAGATTGGTTTCACTTTGAGAACGTTAAAAAAGGCCGGGCTAGACCTTTTATTTTTTATTGGTACATAGATCATCATCATCATCATAAATAGCATAGTTTTCAAATAAAATGTTCATATCAGTGCAATCAATCAGTGCAATAAATATTTTTAAATAAAAGGAAATCAATGATTGTTATAAAATATACAAAGCGTCGGTTAAGTGACGAATTTAAGTAAGAAGAAATCAAAATCAAGACCAAAACTGCATTTTGATCTTTTATTGAACATAATTTAACATTGAAGTTCTAATGGTCATATTTTGTTATAACTTGTCAATTTACATAGCTAACTTTTATAAGTACTTTTCATAAATGCCACTAATTTTTACATACATGGGTTTAAAATCTGATACTGAACTTACTATGAATACTTGTTGAACATGGGCATATAAGAATAAAATGGAATTTGTCTTCTAAGTCGCTTAAAGAACAAAATTGACAGTAGTGGTCATTTCTTTGTATTCTTTTTCTAGCTATTAAAGACACTTCGTTATCTGCCATGATATTTAACATAAATGTTATTAAATGCACAAAATATATCCATAAATTTGCTGTTCAATGACAGTTGTTAAATAATTGCGAAAAGGTATGGTTTCATTTTACAACCCTTTCCTCAGTTCAGCGGAACAGAACTTCTATTAAATTCTTGTAACGAATTGGAATCTTATCAAGGGTCATAATTAAATTGATTTCATATATCTACGGGAAATTACGTTCCCATTCGTGACTTTACAGACGGACTAATGGCCTCAGTGACTCAGAGCAATTAAAAGCTATAATAAGCACTTTTCAAGTTATAATAGAAGTTGGCCGAGTGAACATGTATAATACTAATACTTTGTTGTACACACGACTAAATGTCGATTTATGTCTCAGTGGCACAGAGGTGACATGTGTGTGTGTTTATTCATCTGTGCACGAGCTACTTAGTCTTGTGCACATGATAATTAAGTCTTGGGCATGAGATAATCAAGTCATGGGCACAATAATCTATGTCGTGGCCACGAGTTACTAAGTCGTGCGCATGAGATAATAACGTCGTGGCCACGAGCTACTAGGTCGTGGAAATGAGATTAATAAGTCGTGGGAACGACTTACTACTTAATTATCACGTGCGCAGGACTTAGTAACTAGTTGCCACGACATAGTTTCTCGTGCGCATTACTTGATTTCGTGCGCACGACTTAGTAGCTTGGGCCACGACATAGTATCTCGAGCGCACAAGATAACACACACACGTGTCACCTTTGTGCAACTGTTATTGTACGTGAAATAAACCGAAGAGATCTTTAGCATACATTGTGTAACATTATTGCCCAATATTTAAAAAAACAATGTAGGTACGCACTTATCTCTTTGATGCACTGCAGATATTGATAATATCGAATGTAACATAGGGCGTCTCAACGCCGAATCATTGCTTTAATTGTTCTAATTTATTAGCTTAATAGCCCCTGTTGGCACTGACAGAGAGGGATCCCTACACTCGCGCGGTAAGCCGTTTGAGGAGTGGTTATAAAGCTACATGGATGGAAATTTACTATCATGAAAATTCAATTTTACCTAAAAATTGCGAATGTTGAAGAAAAAAATATAGAAGCAACTCAACGTGGCACGATTCGTTAAATAAAACTTAACTGCCTCTTTGCTGAGCGTCTAGCAAAGGACATCAATTCGTTTAACATGTTTTGGGTGTTATTGACCGTATTGGTAAGATATAGTACACTTAAACTTGGCTATGACGCTTTTTGGACTCGAACCCACACACTATTTGTAGGGAAGAAACCACCTGCCACGCCTCCCTTTAAAGTGGATAGGTCTACATTGCGCACATTTTCCATTGTTATTTCAAATATTGATAAAAAAAAACAATAAACACGTATCATTTGGATTTTCTTGTAATCTTTTTTTTTGAAAAACATTTGGTAAAGTTCTAAATGATTTATCTGGCGAATAATAACATCTTGTTCTAGAACATTTTATATTCTTCTATATAAATATATGATTGTTATTTCGAATCACTTGCCAAAAACTTTCATATATAATTATCTCGTGGTTTGTCGAAATGTTTTATACTAAATACTATTGACACCATTATGCATAGTTTGACAAACATTCCATTATAGACCAGTTGGTAGTAATGTGTAATTTGAAATAAATGCGTCATTGCATTTTCACAATTACCGATGAATGACAAAGGAATAGCATTGAAAAAAAAAAAAAAAAAAAAAAAAAAAACACATTTTCATGTAAAACGATCCCCTTTGTCAGCAGTTCATTAATATGTTTTTGGTAAAAACCTTGCCACACTTTTGATGGTTGACCAAACAGCTGTTATCGATATAATATTTTTTCCAAAAACTTCCGGGTTCAAAATTGATCAAATAAATCAACATGATTTCAATTCTATTCTGAATCAAATGATCTTGAATTCCTACACACACAATAAATAAATAAATAAATAAACAAATAAATAAATAAAAGGAAGAAGAAATAAAGAAAATAACCCAAAATGAATAACTAAAAGAAGCCATAAAAAAAGAAAAAAGTTTCTTGATTTTAAACAAAAAAAAGGGAAATTTGAATTTTTTGCAAAATTTTGTAAAATTACGACTTATAAATTGAGCAATACCATCCTCATCATTATTTAATATTACTATTATTTAGTTCAAGACTATGCTATCAATTGAATTGAAAATCGATTTTTTGTACCATTCAAACCAGAGTTGAGGGAAAAGCGTTGCAACGCCTATATGTTTTGGGTTATTTTGACCAGTGGAAATAGGAGATTCGCCGGCCATTGCAATTAAAAAACAACAACAAAAAGTCCAAGTAAAATAAAATAATATACAGATGTCCCCAAAGATCCAGCTCACTACTATATAGATGAAAGTATATATAAAATATTACATACAAGACTCTGCATTCTGAGAGAACATGTTTTAAAAAAGTGATAGAAAGCCAGCTTTCCGTATGTGGTTAAAACTGAAAATACAAAACACTGTTTCGTCCACTTTCCCATGTACTAAAATGAACGGACTGTTTTGAATCAAATCATAACTGTTACAGTGAAGACTTTACTGTACGGATGATCTAAATGTAGCCATTGTCATACAAGTGGGGTTTTACGTAACATCAACAAAGTTTAGATCATAATTATGGCGACTTTCAAGCTTTATATTTATATCAACCCCCACCCACAAAAAACAACAAGAAAAAATAATACAAGGAACAAAACAACATAAAGAACAACAACAACAAATTACGATTCTTTCTCTTTTTACCTCTTTCTTCGTTCTGTTCAATTAACATAAATTTAGACAACGCAAAAACAACAACAACAAACAAGCTAAAAAACAAACAAACAAATCAACGCAAACAAAATAAAAAAACGTGTGTATAATAAAATAGTAAAGTTGCGTTTTTTTCCTCTTTTTATCTCTTTCTTTTTTTTTTGCTTTGATTTTTAGTCCCCTACCGGTTTCAACGGAGGATACCTAAGGTTAACCCCCCGTCTGTCAGTCTGTCCGTGCGTCCGTCTGTCAGTCCGTCCGTCCACAAAAGTGGATCCCGCGATAATTTAAAAGATACTGAACATATTATTATGAATTTTATTTAGCATAGATGGCAGTACGGAGATTATGCACGTCTTTTTCTTTTCTTCTTATGTTGAACATTATGGTTGCTATGGCAACAAATAGACTTAAAATATGGCAAATTTAACACATAAACTGGATCCAGTGATAACGTTTTTTGTTTGTTTGTTTCATTTTTTACGCATTTTTCTTAACAGATTTTCAGTCATATAGGCGGATAGTTTCCCATCGTTCCTGGAGAGTTATACCAGTACTAGACGACCTTCCTCCGTGTTAAACTACCAAAGCATCTCCCGGGGATCGAACCCGCGCCAGGGAGGTAACTGGATTAAAAGTCATCGACCCTAACCCCTCGACCACGGAGGCAGTGATAACATAAAAAGTACTGAAAATATTTTTATGACACTTGAAATGGCAGTCTGGAGATTATGAACATTTTTTTACTTCCTATGTTGAAAATTTTTGTTGCTTTGAATTTTATTATTTCTGATTCCAGTTTTTACGCTTTTTCACTGTAACTTCTTTATTTCTTATTCTTATTTACTTCAAACTTTAAATATTTTCTGCTGGTCATCCATCACATCATATGTGGAATGGTTTACAACTTAGCACACAAATTATCAGAATTACCTCCCTTGAACTTAGAATTTTCATGATTTTTTTTAAAATAACTTCTTTGTTTGTTAATGTATCTGCCTTTAACTTTTTCGAGAAATTGGTATTTTTACTCTCAACTTCTTCATTCCTTATAGGATTTACTTCAAACTCCCACATCATAATAATATGATAAGGTTTATAAATCTCGAATCCATATTTCCAGAATTAACTCCTCCTTAAACTTAAACTTTAATTTTTTCTTAAATTTTCTTATTTCTTCATGGATTTACTTCAAATTCAAACTAAACATTAATTACATTAATTATCAACGCCTACATTAAGTTTTTTTTTTTTTTTTTTTTTTTTTTAGAATATCATCTTTGTTACTATACATGTAAATGGTATATTTGAAAATTGTTATTTTTTTTTTACTTTTCTTCCTTGTGACTATAAATGGTATCATCATTTATGACAATGCTCATAAATCTATTATCTTTATTTCAAGAGTTATCTCCTCTGTTATATTAAGGTATTAGGGATGCTTAAAAAATAAATTTAAAGTCTCCTTCAGTATGTCTGTCTATTCATAAAACTGTTTCCTGAGATCACTTTTAATTATTTTTTCAAACAAATTTACTTAAAATAGAGAAAAATTGGAGCATTTGTTATTTTGGAATTGGACCTTTTGATTATCTGTTGTATAAACATAATTTCCTTACTTGGCAGGGAAACTAAGATATTACTATGATATAAACAAACTTAGAACTCAAAAGTTTTAAGCTCTTTCATGTCTTTCATTCATTCAATGGTATAATTGAATGGCCATGGCCCATCAGAATGTTACTTGGGCTCTAACCGGTAGGGACTAATGGATTGCTTGCAATACTATGATAATTGCTTGTTATATTATACATACATATAACAAAATAATAATTTACCTTTGCCCTCTTTATATCAATGACTCGAAACAGAATCTCGGCAAATTATGTTTTCATTTTCTGTGACCCATTCAAAACAAGTTCATTTACCTGACCTTTTTACATGATAATGAAACCCCACGAAAAAAAAAAAAACAGAATTTTCAAATAAGACCTGAGTTGTGCACTAATGAATTACAAGAGCGTAGCTTTGGAATGCATTTGATAAAGAACATAATTAAAGGTTTCTTGTGAGTTAAATTGATAATTCCGAGTTATAAACTGATGTTTAAATATGAAAACAAACGAGCATGTAGGTAAGATAGCTACCGCACTTGGAATAGGTCTGCATAGTATTAACAGACCCGGTAGCCTCTTAAAAACCTCGACAGCTACGCTCTCTCGGTCTTCAAATCGCCAAATACTATGCAGACCTATTCCTCGTACGGTAACTATTACTAACCTAATAATTGTATCTGTCGGGCTATTTATCATATTTATCTCCCGTAAAAAAGGAATGGCTGATATTTTAATATTCCCGTCTGTCAGAATCAATTATTGTTTTGTTCGAAGATAACAGCTTGCAACTTAAGAGATGATTATTTAACAGGAGGAAAACAATTTGAAGCGATTGCATTTTATATTCCCATGCTTAATATTTTGTGTAGACTAGAACTTATATGAGATATTAACTTCAAAATTTAGCACCATCAAAGATGCAGGTTATAAAATCGAAAACTTCTTATTTTAGTTTTCGCTATCGTAGTTTTAATTAAGATCACACCCTTTTAAATTTACACGGACACATTTCTTTATACTAGCGCCTCGTGTAACGAATGTTTATATTACCAGGGACAAGTTATGTGGCTTGATATAAACGGTCATGTGCATGTTTAACCGGATCCGCGTAGTTTATATAGGGCCACATGACTAGTCAGGAAACTTTATAACGTATTTATAATACAGCAAACTTCATTTTTTAGGAAAAAAAGTGCGATTTATTTCGTAAATTTACTGCAGCTGTGGATATGAGATTATATGCATTTCGCGACTGTCAAATTTAAAGACATGTTTCAAGTGTCATAATAGGTCACATATCAAATAACTTAGGAATGTGAAAACAATGCATGTATTATTGAATAATCAATCATTATTTTGAAGTTTTGTGGTTGAAATTAGCACCTCGTTTAATTAATAAACCATTTCATTTTAAAGTTAATTAAATTTAAAGGGGGTGTCCGTAGCCGATGGTAAAGGTCGTTGACTTCAAACCACTTGCCCCTCACCGCTGTGGGTTCGAATCCCGACAGGGACTTTGGATTAATTCATGTGAAGAAGCTTTCCAGCTGGCTTAGGGAGCGTCGGTGGTTCTACTCAGGTGCCCGTTTTTGCCAGAAAAAAATGCACAGAAGGGCACCTGCATGAGGAATTCCTCTACCAGTAAAGTTGGAACGTCGCCATAAAACCAATACTGTGTAGGTGTGACATAAAACCAATTCAAACAAAACAAACAATCAAATTTAAAGAAATAAAATAGCGTATACGGTTGATGAAATATTTTAATCATTTTAAACCTCCTAAAATATTTACAGGAGGAAAGTGTTTAGTTTTTAAGATCACCCATGAGAATGTGGACCTTGTTAACGTATTGACTGCGTATGTACTAAAGCATGTATAAAATGTATAAAGTACATTATTGTTTTTCACATATATTTGGCATATATGAAATTTTTGCTAAACTACTCATGTCATATAACACAAAATTAATCAAATAAAATGAGACCGGAAAAAAACAACAAGGAAACGCCGATTTTGTGCATCATGCACAAAGACAAAACTGGTAAGTTCATAAAAGTACAAATGATCACCATATTGAGACGACGTGTCGCGCGGAACATTTGGGTCGCTATCTTGAAGGTCAATGTCACAGCATGACCTTGCAGCAAAATCGTGTCCGGCCCATAACTTCGTGTTTTGAAGTCGGATTTTACAACTATTTCACAGAAATGATCACCATATTGAGACAGTGTGTCGCGCGCAACATTTGGGATGTTTTTACACTTTGAACTTTGTCTGTGACATAACTCTGACAATACAACAGACTTTCATGAGTCCAAAACCTATTCGGGGAGCATCACCCGGTACAACCGGCTCTTGTAAAATATGGAAAAGACGGCAGTCCAAAAATAAATTTACAGACTTAAAACTAGCAGCAACTGAAAAAAGGCCTGCATGAAATACATTTACCAGCCACAGTGTAACCATGTATCAAACAGTAAAATGCAAACTAATATGCATGTGATTATACTGATATGTAAAAATATTAAAACATCCTTTATCCTTCATGTAAACAAACCAAGCGAAAGTAGGTCTCGTACAAGGCAGTGATAGTTCAGGCATACCGCTAAAACAGATCGCGCGGAAATGTATAAGATTGAAGAAATAACAATTATGTTATGAAACCTTACCATTGCTGTTGGTTGCTGCTGGATGTTACCCTGTTGAGAGTTCTCTCGGTATAGATTGTCTGTCCTCGGTGGTTGTAACACACCAGATCGCTCACTTGGAGTTGACTGAGAGTGAATTTCTATAATAATCAAAGAACTTGAAAGTACTGATGGAAGGGGATTTTTCCAAATATCACAAATTAACATTTGTAGTTAGCACTAGAGCGACCATTTATGGGAGTGGGTCGGGGTGAATTATGTCTGGATGAACAAATTCAATAGTTTCTTGAATTCATGGTACTATGCAATGCTACTACCATATTATTTAACAACAATTACTTTTATTTGCAATCAGGTCACAAAAGTGGAACAACATGATCAAAAAGTTTGTTTTGATTGTGGGCCTTTCAATTATGTTTCCAAAATATCTAATTAAACAGAATGACAATCTTAAACTATAATGACAATAATATAAGCAACAGGTGGGACAGTGGTTTACGTATGCCAAATTAAACAAGATACGATGATTATGTATAATTAGCAGTCAGGTTTTTTTTTCTAGATGAATAACGTATATAACGTACATATATTTAATTAAACTAAATAAGGCACTTTTAAATCTAACGGGACAATTTGAAATCATTTAACCGTTGGGAAGTTATTTCTACAAATTTTACTCAAAATATCCTTTGCAGACGGGAAACAAGATTTATCATTTTATTATCTTAAGTAGGGGTGGTTAAGACTGAACATCTGTCGGCGTAGGACATAGGATACTATTTCTTGGCCACGAGATACATGTACTAGGTCGTGGCCACGGGTAACTTTGTCGTGGCCACGAGATGATTAAGTCGTGTGAATGAGATACTATTTCGTGGGAACGAGATTCTATGTCGTGGCAACTAGTAACTAAGTCGTGGCCACGAGAGATTGCTAAGTCATGCGCACGAGATAATTAACCAATTAGATTACACTATATATAAAGATATATATGATATGAATTTTTTAAACGTAGACAAATATTAAAATTTACATGCAATATTCATCTTTGAAAATACTGAAGATTTTCATTTTAAACTTGATACATGTCTTAAGGATCATGTTAGAAAGTCACATTTCAAGGCCCATAAATAATACATTAAGTTTGACTAAGTTATAGCCCTTTGAGGGGGCAATTCTGTAACACAATTGGTCAGTTTTGTACTTACAACAGTCTTTTAACTTTGTTTATACGATAACTTGAAAAGGAATAAGTCCTTGTTAATTTTACTTGGTAGGGACATTGCCCATGGACAGAAGATAGCCTATAAGGATGTTTGAGGTCAAGGGTCAAAGTAACCATAACACGTCATGTAAAATCTTTTTACTTGTCTGATGATTAATTGAAAAAGAATAATCCATGGTTTTAATAACCAAGACAGATCATTGCACATGATCAGTAGATGACACCTAATAATTTTTAGGTCATTGGGTCAAAAATCAGGGTCACAATGACTCTTTAAGTAAAATTATTGACTATTCAATAACGTGATAAATGGCAATTTTTCTATCAGGTGAAGTAGGGGCAACCTTATACTATAGCACATGTCTTGTTAATTAGGAAAATTCATATAAATAGTGTAATCTGATTGGTTATTCATCTCGTGCGCACGAACGACTGAATTATCTCGTTCCCACGACTAAGTAACTCGTGGCCAAGACATAGTATCTCGTTCCCACGACTTAATTATCTCGTGCCCACGACTAAGTAACTCGTGGCCACGACATAGTATCTCGTCCCCGTGACTTAATTGTCTCGCATCCACGACTTAGTAACTCATGGCCAGGACATTCTTTCACGTTTCCACGACTTAACTATATCGTGGCCATGACTTAGTAACTCCTGGCCCCGACATATTACTCGTTCCCACGACTTAACTATCTCGTGGTCATAAAAAAGTATCTTATTCCAACGACTTAATTACCTCATGTCCACGACATAGTGTCTAGTGGCCACGACGTAAAAATGAACTCTTGACCACGACTTTATTATCTCGTAGCCACAATTTGGTAGGTCATTGCCAAGACATAGTATATCTTTTCCACGACATAAAGTTTTCGTGGCCACGACTTAGTAACTCGGGGCCAAGACATAGTATCTCGTTGGCACGAGATTAAAACACGAAATTCAAAATTTGAAACGGCCGAATTACAAACTGGAGTTGAAATTCGTAGCTCGAAGATCAATATTCAAAATTTGCAAAGGGTGATTTTGCGCTGTAGTCGAATTTTAAGCTAGCTAGAAGATCGAAATTCAGTATTTGCAAAGGCCGAATTTCGAGTTGAAGTTGAGTCTCATGCAAGCTCGTTATTCAACTCCAGCTCAAAATTCGGCCTTTGCTTCTTTTGAATTTCGATCTTCGATATAGCTCGAAATTCAACTGCAGCTCGAAATAATTTGGCCTTGCAAATTTTGAATTTCAATCATCGAGTTAGCTCGAAGTTCAACTCAAGCTCGAAATTTAGCTTCAGTTTACTTTGAATTTCGATCTTCAAGTTAGCTTGAAATACAACCCTGGCTAGAAATTCAGCTTTGGTTTACTTTGAATTTCTATCTTTGAGATTGCTCAAGGTTCAAAGCTAGCTCGAATTTCAATAAAAACTGAATCTCGGTCTAGATGTAAGTCCTTACTTCCTGATAAAAAGATAAAAAATAGAGAAAAACAGAATCCCTTAAGAAAGTCCAACACGCTAAAACTGAAAATGTTGCAGACTCGGTTTGATTGAGCCTGTTTATGGACGGTACTGGAAAGTGCAAGTTACCGTCCACGCCCCCTAGCACCGGCTTAAGCAGAATTCAACATTTAAACATGAAATAGTAAAATTTTGAATTTAGAAGCATCCGCAGATATGTTCATACGGCGGTTATCATGGAACCTTCAATGTGGTGCTTACTTGCATTTTCCGCCATGTTTATAAGGTATACCAAAACTGTTAGATATTAAGCATTCCTTGCTGGGCCTTGTACTTATGACAGGGTGATTGTCTTTGTCACAAGACAATGTCTTTTATCATCAGTATTATGGGATGGCCGAAATACGTACGTACATGTTCCCTTTCATGGATTCCATGAACGCGAAAGGTTTCAAAGAATTTTATTAAAACAATTATACCATGATGTAAATAGATAAAGGTCGACCTACAAAATATCTTTTATGAATAATGGTATTCTGTAACGGATATAAATCGACACAATCTTAAAGCATTGGATTATATGACTTATTATACCACCTTAAAGGTAAACGTATGCAAAATACTCCGCACCGTCATACTATAATTACCCGCTGGCGACTTTCAACGGCATGCCTCATTGCCAATTTCTAAAGTCATATTAGGCTTCTTAAATGTATTGCTTTTTAATCTTATGTAGCAAAAACTGTTCAAATAATAGATGTAGAATATGGTAGGGCCTAAGCGGACAGTGTTGTGTGTTTTTGGGGCTCTTTAAAATAAGCTAACATTTTACGTTATCGTAAAATTGGTTTTTGTGTGGAGACAATATATTTTATAAATACAATGTACTTATATATTGATGGTGCGATCTCCGCTCAGCTTTGAACGCCTTAAAAGCAATTCTTTAAATAAAATTAGTATTAGTGAGGATTTGTAAATCTAAGAACATAGTGTAGATAGACTTATGAATAGTAAGAATGCATTTAATTTAGTCAAGGTTTAGCATATATCATATAACATCGGGTATTTTTTAAACCTACACTTTGCCTCTTTATTACTATAACAGTGTCAAATATTTGAATATACATGTAGTTAATTACTTGTTTCTATATAAAAACACGAGATCATATGTAACGGAAATGAATCTAAAAGTCTTGAAATATATTAGAAAATCAGCATGAATCTGGAAGCATGCGGCCCTATGATAAAACAATGTTTTTTATATACTTTTTCAGACCCCTTCTACTATGCGGTTGTCTTAACTGTAAAGTACATGTATGGCATTGGCGTTAAATATGTTTACATAACAAGGGACGGGTGTTTCTGAATAGAAGATGCTCTTTTTGGACCTTTCTTATCGCTTTGATTCCTCGTTGCTAATTATCTAAACTAAAATGTAATAATGTTGTTTATAACAGAAAGTTTTCGATTTACTGGTTAAATATGGGACAAAAATATTTGTCCTAGATTAAAAGGCGAATCTTTATTTACTCTGTAAAAAGATTTTTTTGCAAATTACTGATTTACATGTACTCCACAGTTTTATTGAATCCGGTATTAATGACAAGGAAGGGTTAGGGGTCGATTCTTTGCGATCATGAATATGTATCTCTGCTTTGTAATCTATATTTGAAAAATGTAGATAAAATAAAACAAAATGTAAATTTATTATCAGAAAATAGATGACAAAGGTTAACACATTTTAACATATATTTTCTAAGTATTATGCAAAGCATTCCAATTGCACATGCTGTTTTATAATTACCCAAAAATGGCACAATACATGTCATTTTAAATGCTTATTTTAAATTATTTGATGACTTACAGTTTAAAATTAAATAACAGTCAACATTATGACTACTTTGTTCTTGTCGCGATATTAAGTTTGGTATTTATTTGAATTTAATGATTTAAATCTCAAATGAATACATAAAAGCAACTAATAAAAAAATTTACATGAACATTATTTTCTCAAAACACACGAGAACATACATAAATACGTTATATTTTACTTACACACACACGCACACACACACACGCACACGCACACACACACACACACACACTTAATCTCACGTCATCATTTGTACTAACAGCAATACGTCTTTCGACATTCATAATTCACCGAATGCATTTGTTAAGGTAGACCACTACTAATGTATTACCTCCACTATGAAGAGTATTCAAATAGGCAAGTGCATTGAAAATAAGGGACATGGGTTCAACCCCAGGAAGGGCAACTTTTTTTCTTTCTTTTTTATAACATTATTTATGTATCTCTCAGATCCCTTATGTAAAAAAGTGCTTAATATTAGTTATATAATTATTGTAGGTAGTTATTTGCTAAAAAATGCCAAATTGTGTCATTTGGTACCCGATTATTTGTTAATAATTCATAAACCAAACGATAAATTTAATTTGAAGTTTGCATACAGGTGACATTTCAAGGCATATATTTGTACCTGTCCTATGTTGGCAATTTTAAAGTTCCTTTTATAATGTAGTACCCATTAACAGTGGTCTACCTAAAAATATTTCGTCAACATGAATCATTTCAGTTTTTTTTTCATTATAGATTATGAACATATAAACAAATACACACATAATGTTAAATCAATGTAGCCAAATTGTATGCCACATATTTGACTTAAATATATGAAACATTTATAATAAAACTGTAAAAAGTTTTTTATATCACAAAAGCTTTAGATTATAAATTTCTTAAAAAATACATCGATATACGCACATAAATAAAAGTCAAGCCCGGAAATGATATTTTCAGAAATGTTCAATAAAGTAAGTTTGCAATGTAAATGTCAATTTGTGAATAAAATCTTCCAATTAACATTGATTCGTAAAGATTAGGAAGATTTTGGCATTTCCACCATCGAACATTGTATTTCAAAAGCGTCTAGTTTACAAGTTTGTTTACTTCTTTGAAGGATTAGTGGCGATTACAAGTATTCTAAAGCTACTTTTGGATTAATTTCCGTCATAATGATCCTGTTCACTTTATAACTATTGTTATTAAGTAATCTGCTTATACAGTCAGTCTGAAGACAATAACAATGACGATCCAAATAATGCCAATCACAATGCTTGTGATCACCAGGTTTCTGGCACTGTTAGCCATACTTGTGGCACCAACCATATCTCCCCTAGCTGCCAATTTCCTGGCCTGGAATAAGGTAATAATAGAAAGATAAAGACATGAAGAAAATGACAATGGTCAAAATGGTAGGATATTACGTCATCGCGCACCTGGAAAATGCGATCAATTTTGTTTGGGAGCCCGGGGAGTTAGCGCATTAAGAAAACAACTTTTTTTAAAATTATATCAAATACTGAAGTCAATCTTTTTTGCGCTACATTATGGTTTGATACTCTAAGGATTTTTTAGAATAAAAACATATTTTACCTTCGAGTCGACGGGATGGTAACAAGGAAAAAAGTCCGATTGGGAGCATTTTGCTGGTGCGCAATTAAATAGTATCCTTTCCGTAGAAATACTCAGTGTAAGAACGGTTAGAAATATAAGATACATGCATTACAGGATCAGAGATTGACAAGTTTGCTTGTTTAAGAAAAAACTATGACATTAAACAAAGTAATGCTTCATTTACATGTTGATGATGTTGATAATGATGACTTTGATGATAATGATGATGAATGATAACTTTATGTGTCTTTACTCACCCGCCATGCATAGTATATAGCAACCAATCCTATCGGCCAAAAACAACAGAGACAGGCAAAGATTGAGCCGCATATGTAATCTGGAGGTCTTGGCATTGCTTCCACTTGGCCAGCATATCCTGGCTGTGTCACAACCTGAAATTGAAAAAATGAAATTATCAATTAAAATCATAATCTAAGTGTATTCCGCGTTTTTCAACTTAGTATCTTTTAAATTAGTCGCCATGCTTCCAACTATCTCATTATTTTTTAACAACTGGAATTCGCGTTACCATATAACCATATCTCGACCTTCTTAAAGCCATTTTACGTCAGAGAATTACACAAACCTGACATGTTTGTTTTCCATTATATATTCAAGAACCGGTGACACTTACAGATCTTATGAACCCGGTTTTATCACTGCAATTACATCCACGAATTTGTATTGACTATCTTTTTAAAGCTCTTGCAAGCAGGTCAATGGGCTATGGTTCGAATAGTTTACTCTAAGCTTCTTAAAGCACACGAACAAGATATAACATGATATTCAAGGAAACGCAAAAAATATATTGCATAAAAGCTATATAAAAAAATGATTTTGTTCAATGTTTTATTAATTGAAGCTTACTGCGCAAATTTCTCATGTACTTTACAACTCCATATATGGCAATTTATTCCCATTCCGTTTTTCATTGGAAAGAAGAAATAAAACATCAACTAAAATTGTGTAATGTGTCCTTACCACTACCGTTGATGATTGGTGGGTATATCCGGTCTGGCCATACCCATGAGCTGGTTGTGAGGGATAAACTGTAATTAAAAATATACTAAATACACGTAACAAAGTTAGTTATAGTCAAACTCACTAATAGCATTCATCACATTTAAAACATCAATGTGTAGCTTAATTCGGTAAACTTTTGAATCAGGAATGGATTTCTAACGGCTGATTACATTTTTTGTAATCTCCTTTATGTGGAAGGGAGAATTTACAAGTGTATAGTTTTTCTGTTTTACATTTACAGCCCTAGCGGCGACAATGAAAGACAAAAACACTCAACAACCGAACACTTGTACATCATTCTGTCTGAAATATAAATCTAAGTTATGGTAGGATTAAATTAATAACTTAAAATTTGATTCCAAAGGTCAAGGTTAGTTGATAGTTATGGTAAGAAATACACAAAATAAAAGTTTACCCTGGGGGATAGGACACTCTTGTTTATTTATACATGAAATACAGGGACTTTGACTCTAGTCAGACACTTTCGTTCAACTCACTGTATCATTAAAATGCAAGTATCTTTATTTTTTCAAAATATCTTATATCATAATGTCCAAACCGTTTCTCATTGGCCATGCATCCGCGTCATGTTTTTGCTTCTTTGGCGTGTAACAGAACATTGGTATTATAGTGCGTTAGTTTGTGTAAAGAAATAATAATACCATTTTGTTTACAATAATGAGCACAATAAGTTCATCTTTATTTGAGCTTGAAATAGAATTATTTAGTTTTAAAATCTTACAAATAACTTTCCACTTAATGTGTCATTCTCTAAAAAAGAGGTTAACAGGAGAAAAAAACAACGTAAAATGACTTCTCAGCTTTCAACTAGCTGTTAATTGAAATAATCCCTTTCGCCGGTATATTCAATTTATGGCAGACCTCAGTTGAGTAGTGGACCGAAGAGAGAGGATTTGCCCTACCCGATGAGTGAGGTAACTAGGATGACTTGTTTGCATCATGGCTACCTCATCTTTATCATTGTCTGCTCAATTTAATGTTCATTTAGGTGCTTATTTATCACTGTGCAGCGATCTACTTTCGGCTCAAAAATTATCACCACCATTACAACTGTGCTTCAAAACTAAACTTTTCAGGAAATGACTGGTGACATACTTGCTATCCATACTCGATTGCAAAAGTCCAGAAGCACTAAGCTCCTTTACTTTACTCGAGGAAAACGGATCTTAAAAATGAGAAAGCCTTGGTTTCATTTTTTTCCTTAGTAACTCCTATAACTCAACCGGAAAAGAAAAGAAAACTCGGTCACAAAAGTAAAAACAAAAATGATGCGCAAACTGCCCAAAATAAATGTTAACAGAAACTAAAACTATAGTTTTCCGGAAATTTAAAGCGACATCATGCCTCTCAAAGTGTAAATTGTACAGGCTAATGTTAAATGTGTCCTTCATAAATGTGTTCAATTCTATATTTGACTATGCAATCCGCGTGAACAACAGAGATTTATTTTTATATACATATCGTCGGGAATGTATCAGTAGAGTCCAATTTTTAAAATGAGTCTTTTTTATAATAAAGGTTGTTTTTACATTTTATCTGATATCACTTATCGGTCTATAAACATTAAATTTAACATTAACAATGACATAAATTGCTCACAAAATCAAAAGTGAAAGTTATCCAAAAACTTAATAATCAATACTGTTAAACGAATAAAAGTCTCAGTAATGATGTTGATAATAGATGCTAAAGTGAAAGTTTTCTGAAAACTTTACGACGTTAAAGTTATCTGAAAACCTAAACAAGTGGAAGCTATCTTTCGTAAAAAAGTTAAAGTTTTCTGGAAACGTTTCAAAGTAAGTTATCTGCAAACCTTACAAAGTGAAAGATATCTGGAAACTGAACAAAGTGAAAGTTATCTTGCAATGTAGCTAACTATAAAGAATCACTCAAATTATTTGTAAGCAATCTAATCTGCTTTCTTTCCTAAATATAGAAATCACATGTTATTCAAGTCGTACTTACTGTTTGAAATTATTTTGGTACAATAGGATTGCAGTATTTCAAATAAATTGGGACATATTGACTATAGTACTTAGAAATCAATTTTTAATAAAAATGATAGATAGATAAATAAATGATCAAATAAATCACTAACAAGCTTCCCACAAAAATACAATATATATTTACATTAAACATATACGCATCTTTTATTTGTTCTTTCTTTATATCTGTTTAATGAAAACAAATAAGGGGGCGCTTATAGACAGTGATTTGTTTTGCAATCATGTCGGCACGTAATGCGGCAAAGATTTCGGACAAAAATACCACAAAAATACCATGTTTCGACCAATTCGATTTGCTCTCTAAGATAACTCACTCATTCAGTTAAGTTTTACTAAGTTTATTACCTTCAAAACCAATCTTGATATCATGTCAACCGGAAACGTATAGAATTTCGAAAAATCTTTTTATGAACAATGGCATAATGGAATTAAGAACACATTAATAACCAACCGCTTTAAGGGTTTTTTTTTATATAAATAGCAAATTGGCATGCGGTTGAACATCCGCCAAGTGTTTATTGACTGGGTTATTTAACTACCAGTGTGTGACCTATAATTTTAACTAGTTTTGATTATATACGTCTACAAACTGCAATATTTTTATATAAAATTCAATTTTAACACGGTACAAGTTGTTTTTAAAATCACTTTTGCTTCCTCTCCCTCACATTTAAAATACAAAGTAAGCGAAAGTACGATCACTGAACAGGTATATAGAAATAATGGAAATGCATGGATATCTAATTATCATAATGATTTTTAAAATATATTCTATTCATTTCTGAAACTATGCGTCTACAAACTTTTGTATTTAATATAAATTCAAATTAAACGGTATATTTAATATTTTATAGGTCATTTCGTATTTTTTAATGTGGGCGAAAAGAAGATTTCTGAAGTAGTGTATAGAAATTATGCAAATAAATGGCTATTAAATCTTCATAATGATTATTTTTGAAAATAAATATTCTCACTTTCTAAAAATATACGTCTACTAAGAGCAATATTAGTAAAAAATTCAACTTTAACAGTATATTTGATATTTTATAAGTCACTTTCGTATTTTTCAATGTGAGGGAAAGGGATATCTCTGTAGTTATGTAAATAGAAATTATGCAAATAAATTGCAATTAAATCATCTTATTGATTATTTTTTTAAATAAATATTATCAATTTCTGATCATATGCGTCTGCTTAGCGATTAATAGTAAAAATTCAATTTTAACAGTATATTTTATGTTTGATAAGTCACTTTTAAATTAGTATATTTCAATGTAAGTGAAAGGAAGATCTCATCATTTGTGTATAGAAAATATGCATGTGAATAGCGATTAAATTATCATTATGATTATTTTCGATAATAAATATAATCAATTTCTAATGATATACGTCTACAAATTTAAAAGGCTATTATTGCTGTTTGTAAAAAATTGTCAAATGTTGTTCCGTTTTACGTTAAAATCCAGAGATTTAAAATATTTTGCAAAGAAACTTTGTTGCATAGGTGTATGAATAAAACATGTCAATTCTGACCAATTTTAACACTGGTCACATGAAAATATGTCATCACCGCGAAATAGGTAATGACAGGATTTATATCGTTACATGTATATCATCTATGATAAAATTACTTAAGGTATTAGGACCCTAATGGGCACTATCAGGAACTAAAGAATTGACATCATAGGTCAGATGTATACCTTAAAGTACACCTGTATGCAAAATTTAAACAAAGTTTACCGTACGGAAATCAAGTTATGGCCACTTTTCTGAACTCAAGCTAGGGTGTTATGAGGGCCCTTTTTTAGAAATGAGAAACCTTTAAATAATCTGCAATAACATTCTAATGAAAAATGTTTTCACGTGAATTTTTGGTAAGAAACAAAAAGTACCATTCAGCTAACAATCCACATAAGCAAAATTATGGTTTCTACTTAAAATTTATGAAATCTGTATAAAAATGTTACCCTACCCCACCCATTTTTATCACATGTCTGACCATTTTTCTAGTTAGGGAGCCAAATTCAAAAAATTCTTAAAATTTACCCAAATGAGTGCCTGTTTTCAAATTTTCCCTCAATTTTTAAAAAAGTATATTGGTTGATCTTGTAAAATATGAAATACTTTTACCGTCTAGTTTTGATTATATTACACTTTGAAAATATCAGGAACCATATTTATTACTAGATTTAGCATAATTTAACCAATAAATACCTATATAAATTAAAAAATCAAAATTAAACACTTTTTTCTTTCCATATGGGACATGAGAGATACATAAATAATGTTAAAAGAAAAAAAGAAAGAAAAAAAAGTTGACCCTTCTGGGGATTGAACCCATGGCCCTCATTTTCAATGTAGTTAACAGTAATTCTAGCCTATTTGAATACTCTTTAAAGCGGAGGTAATGCATTAGGGTGCTAATACCTTAAGGTGAACATTTACGGCCTCTATACGGCGCATTTATTCCAATAGCTCAATTAAAGTATCACACCAATGAATGCAACTAACATAATATTTAATAGTATTTTAATATGTCTTTATTATTATACATAACTTAATTAATTAGTATTGTTAATATCGTTATAGGTAAATGTAATTTCTAATGTGTATTTTTACTTACTTGCATTGTCCGCCATGTTTATAAGATATAGCAAAAATGTTTGATATTAAGCATTCCTTGCTAGTCTTGTAATTATGACAGGGTGATCGTCTTTGACATACTATTAGGTTCTTATTTCTTAAAGTATTATTGGAAGGCGGAAATAAGTTCGTATAATTATGTTCCCTTTCATTGATTCTTTTCAAAGAATTAGATTTAAACAATACCATAATGTTAATGGTTAAGTGTCGACCTACAATCTATCTTTTATGAATATTGTTATTCTTTAACGGTTATAAATCGACAAAATCTTTCCGCATTGGACCATCAACATGACAGATTTTACCACCTTAAATGTAAACGTATACAAAAGATTCCAACCTTCATATTATAATTTCCCGCTTGCGACTGTTCAAAGGCATGTGTCATTGCAGTTTTTAAGAGTCATATAAGGCCTCAAAAATGTATTGCTTATTTTTCTTCTGTAGAAAATAAATGTTCCAATAATAGATATAGAAAAAGGTAGGGCCTGGGAGGAAAGTGAGGTAAATGTTGGTCTCTTGAAATAAGCTGACATTTTACGTTATCGTATAATTGGTTTTTATGTGAAGAAATGATTTTGTATAACTACAATGTACTACTATAATGATGGTGCGACCTCCTCGAAGCTTTGAAATTTTAAAAGCAAGTTTTAAAAGCAAAGTAGTATTAATGAGGATTTGTAAATCTAAGAGCATAGTGTAGATAGACTTATGTATATTAATAATACATTTAAATTAGTCGTCAATGTTTCGCATATATCATATTACATCAGGTATTGTTAAAACCTACATTGTGGCTCTTTATAAATATAACTATGTCAAATATTTGAATGGCCGTGCAAATAATTACTTGTTTCTGAAAAAATACACAAGTTCATATGTACCGGAAATGATGTCGCGTGCCCGTAGCCTGGTTCCCTGCCTTAGTTTACTACGGATAACGTAGTGTAAATTTATATTAACACTTTGTGCAAAGTACTGATGTACATGTACTTCGCAATTTTTTAGGAATCCGGTATTAATAGCAAGGAAGGGTTAGGGGGTCGATGTTTTTCGTAAATGAGAATGTATTTGCTTTGAAATCTATATTTTTAAAAAACGTAGATACAATAAAACAAAATGTTCATTTATTATAAGAAAATAGTTCCAAGGTAAAAGTAATTTAACATATATTTTATTGGCATTATGCAAAGCATTCCAATTGCACATGCTATTTTACAGTTACTCAATAATGGTACGATACATTTCATTTTTATTTGCTGATTTTAAAGTATTTGATGACTTACAGTTTAAAATTAAATAACAGTTCACATTATGACAACTTTGCTTTTGTCGTTGTATTTAATATGTTCTTTTTTTAATGATTTAGATCTCAAATGAATACATAAAGCAACTGATAAAATAATTTACATGTACATCATTTTCTCAAAACACACGAGAACATCATAAATACGTTATATCATATCATACATTGACACGCGCACACAAATATAAACGCACAGACAAATGCACATATACACACGAACAAACACTTTGTTTTACTGTTATTTTACACACACGGGTACGTTCGAGCGCGCGCACACAAACACACACACACACACACACGCACACGCACACCCACGCACACACTTGCACACACGCAAACACACACGCACAGCAACACACACGCACACACACACACACACACACACACACACACACAAACAAACAAACACAAACCAATGATATAATACTTTAAAGTGAAATTATGCTTATTTATTTTGTCACTGTTAATTTGGGATGAATAGAGAGAGATGCTTCATTTTCTAATAATAGTGATATTGAGTTATTTTATACTTTGCCTGACACAGGATGTATTAAGTGTGCCACTCATTTTTTTCAGATCTGGTTCATAAGACTGCACCCATGTTTCATCTATATCAATGATTTTTGTTCTATATCAATGATTTTAAGGTAACGTGTAACCAACGCTGAAAAGCCTTTGACTCTATCTGAATCCATTGAAAGTTGCAGCACTTTGAAATCAGTTTTTTATTGAAAAATAAGGGCAAAATAGTGACTTTTTGTAATTTTGTGGTGTCCCGTCGTTGTCATGGTAACAGGGATTTTACATTGAGTATGCTGTTACAAAAAACTATGGTCCAGCCAAAATGTGTGCACACTTTAAACAGTATTGAAGCATTTTACATACTTTCATGGCAGTTTGAACATGTAACAGAGGGCCTTTGTAATGAAAACAGCCATTTTTCACAAAGTGCTCGTGAAATAATTGGTTAAACAACATATAATCCTTTATGGGTTATTTCATTTTCACTTGCAAAGGTATGGTCCTATCAGGCAGGCCCAGTCATGTAAAAATTGACAAGATAGACCTGCTTTAGTACAGAAATCATTAAAAGTGATAAGATATTAAAAATGAAAAATAAATGTCATTGATTTTCATAACCATCCTGTAATCGGGAAATGATCGCGAAATTTTATTTTCTCAATTTGCCTGCTTTTTTACAAATATTTTCGTAGTTGTCATTCCCAAATTAGAAAAATCTTTGTGATCTCGCGATTTTCTAATTTATGTGCTGCCATCATTTTACCGTTGTAAACAATATCGGCATCTGGCGTTCGTCATGGAAGAATTATGCGATGTTTATTGGTGTCGTACATTAAACTTTATTCTTAGCAAAGCATTTACGATAACTAACTGTGCTTTTCTAACATACCCCGGTTGCAGTGTATGTAAAAATCATTTTTACTGTTGCAGTAAACTAATCCTTTCAAAATGTGTTCATAATATTCTACAAGGTGTGCTGATAAAATCTCATTACATAACGCGCTGACGTTCAAGAGATAATTATAAAGTCCACGAAATTTTAGATAACTACTCATATCTTACTATAATAGGTAACTCAAACAAGCGTTAACATGATCTCAGTTCATTAGAAAAATATGTTAAACAGATTTAAAACGGTCGTTAGCAACAAAAAAACAAAGTATGGTAAGACTTTTATAAAATATAATTATACGTTCTTTATTATCCCTTTTTTATTTTAAATTTATTATATAAAAAAAGAATTTTGTTTTGTTTGTCAAAAATCGCATATACCGGGTGAAATAAATAGAAACGCAATGTAATCTATCAGAATACAAGTCAAATAACACTAAGAAACATGTACAGTTACTCCTCGTTAGACAGGGCACTGCAATCGTTTGTGTTATACTGTTTTCAGTAATACATTAAGAGCATGTTTATATCTCTTGATAAGAAGATTTAAATGTGAATTAATCTGTCATTAAAGTAGCAAAATGTAAACAAATTAAAAAGAAAGTGAAATGAATGCTAAGACATTAAGATTTAAATATCTAAATATACTTAAATGAAATAGACAATTAATATGTAAACCAAATATTAATCTAGTCTTTAAAGGCACAACTTATTGTCAATGTATGTGCGCAAGATACATAATTATATTAAAAATGCAACAGTTATTATAATACACCAGGACATTTTATTACAGGTGCACTGGAAAATTAACTTTATTTCCTCGTATTACTTTGGACCATAAGCGAACGTTCTAAGTAACAAAATGGAATATATTGAAGAACAAATCAAAATAGTAATTTCAAAAATCACACTGGCTATAATCAGCCTCCCGGCAGTGTTGAAACTTCTCTTTGCCTTGTGATAGTCACCAGCATCCGCATGATTATTTGCCTGAAAAATATAATAACGTTAAAAGGTAAAGATCGCATTGCATTTTTAAATACGTTATTGTGCAAAATCGCACCAAAAAAAAACACAAAAAACAAACGCATTTTGTACTATGTAAACATGAGAGGCGCATGTTGATATAATATATAGACAGTAACAATTCATAAAAACGTCAAAAATCAGAAAATTAAAAATGTTGTAAATTCGTTTCAATTGAATTTGAATCTGTTCAGATAGGGTACTGGAATGTGTAGGGTTCTGATCACGTCAACATTCACTGGTTAAAGTAGAATAAAACATTTGACATGAAATGGTAACATTTTTAATCTCAAAACATCCGCATATATATTTATATGGCAGTAATCAAGGAACCCTCAATGAGACACAGAAGACAAGAGAAAAAGAAAGTAAGGAATACGCAAACCATTTAACTAGACAAAAATACCACAAAGTAAGACTTTCAGGTATCACAAACACAATAATATGTCCGCAATTAACGACTTGCACGTATCGAACATTTAGTACCACTTTTCTGTGTTTACAAAACAAACGCTCTTAAACCTAAAGCGATAAATTGATTTTGACGCTAAAATGGGATCGCGAATGTCAAATTTAACGTTTACCCAACTTTGCCTGATGTGGCGATAAGATGGTGTGTAGACATAATCGAATCGATTCTGCAATTTTCATGTAATTTTGTTGTTTTAGTGCTTCCGATGTATCACTTGTTTCCAGATATTTATCAGGAACGTAACCACTTTACACAGTTGTTCAATTCACCACGTCATCGCACTGTGGCATTAACGGTGTTTCGCTTCCATACAAGTGTGCGTGTTTTGGTTTTGGTATTACTGGTGTACGATGGGTCTTAGGGAATTGAAGAAATTGAATATCAGTAGTTTTCTTTCCTGATATAATGAATCATTTTTATTTAACACACCCAAAATTATCAATGTCATTTTATCTTCTTTATTTACTTTATGCCTGTAATGATAAGTGATAACCTCTAGTAAAGCATTGAACAGTGCCAAAGACTGAGTAAAACAACATTTATTATTTTGTCCAGTGCTGCAGTTCAACAGCTGTTCGTCTAATGCCAAAACATTGTGGTTCAGTGGTTTCAATGCGTTGACATCTTTAAGCACAAATTGTCATAAAAATGCAAATGGCAATTAATCATCATTTTACATTAGATATTTCTGAAAAACAGGGGAGTTAATGCTCGAGTTATATATAACATGGGTTATGTGATTTCTGAAAAGGATTTTATCGAAATTAAGTCCTGTGGAGTACCTCGGACAAGAGTCTCTTTACAAAACTATATTGAGAGAAAAATATTTTTAATTATCAAAACAGATACACGTGCATCTTAATGACAATAAAAAGCAAGAATCTACATAACCATGCTAACATCTACAGCACAGGACAAATAGATTGAATACTCTTTGTCGCTGGTACTATACCTTAATCTATTAGTAGTCATACCCAATCTAAATCTTCATAGGGGCATTGGACATGTGCAGTAAATGACCCATTTTGATTTATAGATGAAGGGTTTAAAGATAAAAGTCACAATGACATTGTGCGGTATTGTTACATGATCCTTGTATGTCAAAATGGTGTTCGACAAATAATTTGACAACCCATTACCGTTTGGTCCTGGAACTTTATAGAACCATTTGTCTCTGTCAGTAGGTGACCCTTTTTGACATGGACGAAAAATAAAGGTTGTAGAATTGTACTTTTTGTAAATGCATTTTGCCTTTGGTTCCTTGATTGTTTTAGAAACATTTATTCAAACCCTAGTCAATATGGCGTTAAATGCAGTCTCAAATACTTTCAGTGATCGAAAGCTAGGATTTGCACAGCATATACAAATGAATAGTGAAACGAATTTAAATATTATATTGTCAACAATCACGATTCTGCATTTATTTCTTTTAATCATTCTGCTAATTACATTATACAAAAATTTTGATAGTTATGAAATTGCAATATTAGGACTATCATATTGACAATTCATTAGTATTAATATTGATACTATATTTGCTACTCATTTTTTCATTCATGTATAAAGAATTTCCAAGCTATCAAATGGACATTTTCTTTTACAACTGGTTAAAGTTATTGAGCTGGTCAGTAAGGCACTATGCCTAAGCAAACTAGTAAGAAACGTCCCAAGTAAACATACCTCGTATGCATAGAGAACAGCAAATATTCCAGTAAAAGGGCAAATAAAGATGCAAACTAAAAAATGATGTCATAATGTAATCCGGGGGCCTAGCCTTGTTGATTTCAGGCTGATTAAATGGTGAAGAATCCATCTCAAACGTAGAATAACTGTGTGTGTAACTGTCCCCGGTTTGGTTGTTTCCTGCAGAGAAAAATGAAACTAATCAATCAATGAGAATAAGAAATATCTGTTCTAGATGAATTCCCCATTGCTGATAAATGAGCAGACTAAGTATAACGTTCAATCTGTTAAATTGCTAAAATTTTGTTACATTTTGTGAAAAGGTATCCAATTAATAATAAAAAGGTTTTTTTGCAAATTTCGAACACTTAAACATGATTTTGGCCACAAAATCTCTAAAATGTCCAAGTAAAGATAGCTAAAGGAACCATCAGTATAAAGAAAGTTTTTAATCCATTTTATTTAACTGAGGGTCCTGCTATTCAAGTTTATGTTCTTAAAGGAAGATCTGATAATTGAAATTTTTACACAATATAAATTCTTCAAAAAGTACACAAAAACCTTTAAAATCAAAGAACCCCATCAGGTTGGAAAATGTCAGATTGTTGCATGACAGTGCGTTAGTATGCAAGGTTTGTATAGTGTATCATATTCTCAAGCAGAACAAAGTCGTTGTGCTCCCCCATCCCTCCGTATTTCACCTAACCTTGCCTCTTGTAACTTAAGTTTGGTTCAAAAGCTATTAGGAATACCTTTCGGGTCTAACATGTATTCAGCGCCAAAACCTCGATTCTGTAATTGTCGAGTGTGTTCACAGTTTTCGGAAAACAGACTGAAGAAATGCCTTAAAAGATTTGTTCCGAAGACTGAAACTTTGTATATCTCTTGAGGACAAATAATGAAAATTGGAAATGAAAGTTTTCTTACAACTTAAAAGGAAAGACATGAACATAATTATTATGTTGGTAGCCTGGGACGTGAACCGAAACCATTGTATCAAATGTGTCCAGTTTTGGTGCCAGTAAAATGTAAAATAAAATAAAATTGTACTAAATATAGAATATCATTAGGGTTCTTTATTCTTTAGTACAACAACAAAAACATTTTAAAACAAAACTCTAATTCGATGCATGCTAAGCTTGAATTAATGTATCGCCCATTGTCTTGAGAATATCAAATGAGTGCAAGTTTAATAATGAATTTATTTAACGAGCTAAATAAAATTATATATTATGTTATATATTTTTACTCAATGAGTTCCACACATTTATTAATGAAGTTACACGATAACGATGAACTTTTTTTTAATCACATATTGAAATTAGGAACTTTTACAGTTTATAGTAAAAAGGAACATTTTTTCATTGGCGCACTGACAGTGTAACGTCAAGCGTTTTTAAAGCTATATTGTATAATGTGGTATGCGCAGCCGTGCAAAACCGGTTATAGAACATACTTATATACCAATATATTGTCGCTTTATACACGTGGCGGAAAGGTTATCATGTACCTTAGCGCGTATATAGATTCTACTGTTAATCGTTAAAGTAATAAATTTATATACAGTGTAACATCTAAAAACCGAACACCTGTGAGACTAGCCAAAAATTTCGGAATTTGGAAGTTTCCGGAATTCAGAAGTTTAGAGTTATCTGAACAAATAGAAACATTAAATATCAACATGAACAAAACTATATAAAGCTGATTAAATAATGAAATTGAAAAATTATTGGACTTTTATCTACATTGTATGTTAAACTTTATTATCACCTATAACATAATTATAACGTACAATAACTTAGTATATTTCATGATGTACCAGCTATTTACCTGTAAGTTTTTGTATTTTTACTAACTTGCATTGTCCGTCATGTTTATAAGGTATACCAAAACTGTTAGATATTAAGCATTCCTTGCTAGGCCTTGTACTTATGACAGGGTGATTGTCTTTAACATAGGTTCTTATTTCTTAAAGTATTATTTGACGGCCGAAGTAAGTTCGTACATGTTCCCTTTAATGAATTCCATGAACGCGAAGGTTTCAAAGAATTTGTTTTAAACAATACCATATTGTTAATAGTTAAGTATCGACCTACAAAATATCTTTTATGAATATTGGTATTCTGTAACCGATATAAATCGACACAATTATCGGACATATTGTATCACCTTTAAAGTAAACGTATACAAAAGATTCTGCCCCGTCATATTATAATTACTCGCTGGCGACTGTCAACGGCATGCGTCATTGCAATTATTTAAAGTCATATCATGCCTCTTAAATGTATTTCATTTTGTTCTTCATCTGTATAAAAAATGTTCAAATAATAGATGTAGAACATGGTAGGGCCTTGGCGGAAAGTAAGGTGTGTTTTGGAGCTCTTTAAAATAGGCTAATATTTTACGTTATCGTAAAATTGGTTTTTGTGTGGAGACAAGATTTTGTATAAATACAATGTACTAATATATTGATGGCATGATGGCATGATCTCCTAGATAGACTTATGTATATTAAGAAATTAATAAGAATACATTTAATTTAGTCAATGTTTAGCATATATCATATTACATCGGGTATTGTTAAACCCTACATTGAGACTCTTTATAAATATAACTGTGTCAAATATTTGAATGTCCGTGCAGTTAATTACTTGTTTCTAAATAAACACACGAGTTTATATGTACCGGAAACGATGTCGCGTGCCTCTAGTCAAGTTCCCTGCCTTAGTTTAATACGGATAACGTAGTGTAAGGGGAGGGAACTCCAAACTAGCATACAAACCCCAGGAAGGGCAACTTTTTTTTCTTTCTCTTTTTTATAACATTACTTATGTATCTCTCAGATCCCTTATGTAAAAAAGTGCTTAATATTAATTATATAATTATTGTAGGTAGTTATTTGCTAAAATTGCCAAATTGTGTAATTTGTTACCCGATTATCTGTTTCTTAACAAAGAGGAATAGGAAAACAATTTTCATAATAATGATGATATTATAGATTATTGATAATTCCACATATCTGAAAAAAAAGCCTTTCTTATAACAAAGTTTAAGTTCAGAAAAACTGTCCATAGCTCATAAACCACACGGTAAATTTAATTTGAAGTTTGCATACAGGTGACATTTCAAGGCATATACTTGTACCTGTCCTATGTTGGCAATTTTATAGTTCCTTTTATAATGTAGTGCCCATTAGCAGTGGTCTACCTTAAAATTAGTTCGTCAACATGAATCATACAGTTTGTTTTATAGATTTATGAACATATAAACAAAAACACACATAATGTTATATCAATGTAGCCAAATTGTATACCACATATTTGACTCAAATATATGAAACATTTATAATAAAACTATAAAAAGTTTTTTATATCACAAAAGCTTTAGATTATAAATTTCTTAAAAAATACATAGATCTACGCACATAAATAAAAGTCATGCCTGGAAATGATATTTTCAGAAATGTCCAATAAAGTAAGTTTGCATTGTAAATGCCAATTTGTGAATAAAATCTTCCAATTAACATTTTTTCGAAAAAGATTGGGAAAGACTTTCCCCATTTTCAGCGTGTATTTTGGGTTTTTTAAAAAAGGGTTTCTATTTTTAAAATTTTTTATTTTTTTTGATATTTTCATTGGGATTTGGCGAGTAGGGGCGTTTAAGTATTTTTAAAGCTATTTTTGAAATTTTTTTTCCCTCACTTTTGTTTTCTGTTCATTTAAATTAGCTATTGTTAATTAGTACTCTGCTTTTTGAAAGTAAATTTTGAAGACAATAAAAAATTACAAACCCAAAATAACCCCCAATTTCACAATGGTTGGGATCACGGGTTTCGGGCCCAATGTTACCTACTTGTGGCCCCCAAAACCATATCTCCTTCAGCTGTCAATTTCTTGGCCTAGAATTAGGTAATAATAGAAATATAAAGACATGAAGAAAATGACAACGGTAAGTACATATTGTCCATTAACAATGGTAGGATATTACGTCATCGCGCACCTGCAGAATGCGATCAATTTTGTTTGGGAGCCCGATTTAGGGCATTTAGAAAAAAAAACTTTATCCCGTTTTCGAGGCTAGGCAGTAAAACTTTAAACTTTTTTGAAAATTACATCAAGTACTAATGTCAATCTTGGTTGCGCTACATTATGTTTTGATATTCTTACGATTGTTTTTTTAATAAAAACATATTTTACCGTCAAGTCGACGGGGTGGTTACAAAGAAATAGTCCGATTGGGAGCATTTTGAAGGTGCACGATTACGTAGTTTCCTTCGAGTAGAAATACTCAATGTAAAAACGTTTAGAAATATAAGATACATATATTATAAGATCAGAGATGGACAGGTATGCTTGTTTTAGAAAAAAACTCTGGCATTAAACAAAGTAATGCTCCATTTACATGTTGATGATTTTTATGATAATGGTGATGATGGATAACTTTATGTGTCATGTGTCTTTACTCACCCGGTATTCATAGAATATAGCAAGCAATCCTGTCGGCCAAAAACAACAGAGACAGGCAAAGATTGAGCCGCATATGTAACCTGGAGGTCTTGGCATTGCTACCACTTGGCCAGCATATCCTGGCTGTGTCATAATCTGAAATTTAAAAAAGTAATAATAATATAAATTATCATGATCTAAGTGTTTTTCCGCGTTTTTTAACTAAGCATCTTTTAAATTAGTCGACATGCTTCCAACCATCTCATTATTTTTGAACAACTGGTTACCATATAACCATCTCTCGATCTTCTTAGGCCATTTTCACGTCAAAGAGTTACACAACCCTTAAATGTTTGTTTTCCATCATATATTAAAAAACCAGTGACACTAATAGATCTAAGTGATCCCGGAATTATCACTGTCATAACATCCACGAATCTGTGCTGACTATTTTTTTTAATTTTTAATCTCATGCAAGTAGGTCAAAGGTCAATGGTTCGAATAGTTTACTTTAAGCTACTTAAAGCACACGAACAAGATATAGCATGATATTCAAGGAAACTCAAATACGCAAAACAAAAAGTAAATTGCATACAATCTTATATAAAAAACATTATTTTGTTCAATGTTTTATTTATTGAAGCTTAATGCGCAAATTTCTCATGTATTTTAATTCAGCTACATATTTGGCAATTCATTCCCATTCTGTTTTGGATTGGAGAGAAGAAACAAAGACATCAACTAAAATTGTGTTATATGTCCTTACCACTGCCGTTGTCTGGCCGTACCCTGGTTGAGCACTCGAACCTCCTTTGTTGTGCTCAACGTAACCTGGTTTTGTGAAGGATAAACTGTAATAAAAAGATACTAAATGCCATGCTAACAAAGATATAGTCAAACACATTGATAGCATTTCATCACATTTAAAACCATCAATGTGAAGCTTCATTCGGTAAACTTTGGTCATTTTCCGATTCTGATTCGAAACTTTGTTGCTGAATGCTTTTGAATCAGGAATGGACTCTCTAACGGCTGATTACATTTTTTTTGGCAATTTCCTTTATCTAGATAGAAGAATTTACAAGTGTAAAGCTTTTTCTGTTTTACATTTACAGCCCTAAGGCTTGACAACACTCAACAACCGGACACTATACCTCTGTCTAAAAATATAAATCTAAGTTATGTAGAATTAGATTTAATAAATGAAAAAACTTGATTCCAAAGGTCAAGGTTAGTTGATAGTTATAGACTTATTTAAGAAATTCGCCAAATTAAAATTTGACCCTAGGAGATAGGATACTTTTTGTTTATTAAAAACGTATAAAATACAGGACTCTGACTCTAGTAAAACATTTTCTCTTTTTTAACTCACTGTATCATTAAAGTGCCAATTATCTTTATTTTTCAAAATATTTTATATTATATGTCCAAACCGTTACTCATTCGCCATGTATCCGCGTTTGATGTTTTTGCTTTCATTTGCTTGTTACAGAACATTTGGTATTATAGTGTATAAATCAAAAATACTTTTTTTGGTTATCTTTTGCTACATATATTGCAATTTATTTTTCATTAATGCTACTTAAGGCAAATAACATTGCTTTTGAAGATATTAAATCAACACAAAAAAGAAAAACAATGTTATTTTCGAGGCTCATGGTTTTTTACAAAAGAGCCGTTGTATTTTCTAGCTTCATGTATTTGTTCCCTAGTTTTTACCACAGCTCCGCTTGATAGCAAAACAAGAGCATGAGTGATGCAGATGATCCCTTTAAAGTTACAAACATTATGAAAATCCATATTCGAATTATGGACCTTTGACAGTGACCTCTTATTATGCCCTTAAATGATAGTTTGCGAAGTTTTAAATTCAATTTCCTTTTTAAAAATTTCTACTAATAACTTAATTTGTCACTCTCTAAAAAAGAGGTTAAAACTAGCTTCACACAAAAATAAAATATATATATTTTACATTTAGACATATACGCATCTTTTATTTTTCTTTCTTTCTTTATTTCTTTTTTTTAAAAAAACCAAATAAGGGGGGCGCTTAATAAGACAGTTTTATTTCCGTTATTGCAATTTCAGTCGGGAATAAGGTGGGGTTACAAAAAACTTGTTCATTATCTAAGTTCATTAAAAACTTTTATGTTCTACTTTCAAAATTTTCGTTGGGTTTTTTCTTTACAATCTGTTACAGCCTGTGCTTTTTCGCCCCGTAATGGGGCAAAGAATTTCGGACAAAAAAGGAACCCATGTCTTGACCAAGTTTCGATTTTGCTTCTCCTTAAGATATTCACTTGTGTTCCAGTTTAAGTTTACTTAGTTTATTATCTTCCAAACTTATTTGATGTTACAGGTTTACCATAAAGGTATATGAATTTTCGAAAAATTATTTTATGGAACAATGAATAATTTGGAGGTTATGAACACATTAATTTGCAACCGTTGTAAGGTTTTTTTTTTATTAGATTAGGCCCCAAAGATTTCGGCTGGCGGTTGAACATCTCCAAGTCTTTTATTGGCTGGGGTTCTTTAATTATCGTGTTGTAACCCCTTAATTTAAAAAAGGAGGTGAAAAAAAACACAAGAAAGGAAAACAACGAAAAACGGTAACATGTAACAGAAAAAAAAACAATTGCATTAGGTTAGACGAAATTACAGAAAACTTTTAATATTAAATATAAAACCACAGAAAACGAAGGTATGTTAAACATAATATCATCTGAACCTTTTGTGAGATTTGGAAAACGGAGAGCCCCCTTCACCACCTTTTTTACATCACCAATATTTATATACTGTCTTAAAAAGCAGAATGCCTCCAGATTTCAGAAAAATTTCATTGGTGTTTTTTCATGTATTTTAAAAATAAAGTTATTGGAAAGCGAACAAACATATCAAGTTTTCATTACATTGCAAACCCCGGCACTTAAAAATCTTAGCGAAAATTCCCAAAAAGAGTTATACAAAAACTGCAAAAGGGATAAGCCATTACTGTTTCAGTAACGCAGTAAAAAGAGGGGGTACATTTACATGGTAAATACTTGTTAAAACACATAAATTTAAAGTATCACTTTGGTCCTTGGAAAACGTTTATTTTTTCTTAAAAATCTTTAGTCATTTTTTTCTCAAGTTTGATTTTCTTTCAAATATTTTGGCTTATCATTAAAGAATCTGACCGAAATTTTGATAAACTTACACAATGGAGCAAAGCTCACAGTTTTGAAAAGCAAAAATGTAGAAGAAAAATGTTAATTATTTTTTAAATTTTTATCATGCTCTTTAAGGGTAAAAAAAAAATTTAACGTTATAAAAAATTATTGACACAAGGGTTAATATAAAAGTTTAGGTATTTTTTACACAAACTCTGTTTTTCAATTTGAATAAGAATTTTCGCCATTTTTTTAGACAATCTAGCTTCGAACCAAGGCTCGAAATTAAACTTCCAGCTTATTATTCCCGGCTTTTTCTGCTTTTTGAATTTCGATCTTTGAGTTAGCCTTACATTACATTCCTGACTCAAAATTCAGATCTTGGTTTTTACTTTTGAATCTTGATCTTCAAATTTAGGGCCAAATGTTTCAAAGCTACTGGAAATTCACTAAAAACAGAATTTTCGATCTTGTTGTAAGTTCTAACTTCCTGATACTCCTCTAAAAGATTTTTGACTGTTTTTCCCCCATTCCTTAGATAAAAACAAAATCCCCGAAAAAACACCTAATACCGGTACATTGTATATCATCTATTTTATAAAATTACTTAAAGCATGAAACTTTTACGGCCTCCATACGGCCGCCATTAATTCCCATAGATCAATAAAAGTATCCCACCCAATGAACGCAACTAACATAAACATTTAATAGTTTTTAATATGTTCCATTAATAATAAATAAAAATTAATTTAATCAATTTAAAAATAGCGGTAAATATCGTTATAAGTAAATGTAATATCTAATGTGTATTTCAACTTTTACTTGCATTTTGCCCGTCATGTTTTATAAGGTATATCAAAAATATTATTATATTAAGCTTCCTTGCTTTGGGCCTTCTGTACTTTATGAAAGTTGATTGGTCCTGTGACATAGGTTCTTATTTTCTTTAAAAGTATTAATGGGAATGGCCGAAAATAAGTTTTACATTGTTTTCCCTTTCACAATTTTGAAATCTGAATTCTATTTTTAAACAACACCAAATTTATTGTTTTTAAGGGAACTGTTTGCCTAAAAATACGAAATTGACTTTTTTTGGACGAAAATGAGAAGGCGAAAGTGATTTTTTTAAAAATTAAATTATAAGGAGTTTTAATATACTTTTCCACAATAAAATTTGCAGGTTGTAGACGTTATATTAATATAAACCTATTATTTAATTATCGGAAATGATCATTAATGATGATTTTAATTCGCTTTATTTGCTTATTTCTTACACAAATTCTGAGATCTTCCTTTCACTAACATTTGAAAAATTATGAAAATGACTTAATCAAATATTGAATATTACGTTTAAATTTTGAAATTTTTACCATTAACATGCACCTAAGAAGGCGTAATTACAGTTTATTGATAATATTTTCTTTTCAAAAAAAAAATTCATTTTTTGATTGATTTAATCCCATTTATTTTGCATTATTTCCTATACACCAAGTACAGAATATCTTCCTTTCTCTCCCATTCGAAAATTACGGGAAAGTGAACTTATAAAAAACATTTTAAAACCATTTTAAATTTGATGTTTTTTACTAAAAATTTTCCAATCTGTGGGTTATATTATCAGAAATTTTGATAATGTTTTTTTTCAAAAAAAAATTATTATTGATGATTGCAAATTTCAAAAACCATGCTCAGAGATTCTTCTTTCGGTCACATTTTTAAAAATACGAAAGTTGACTTCAAAAAATTTTAAAAATTATAAGCCCGGTTTAAAACGCCATGTTTTCAGAAATGAATTATAATGATTAAGTTTAATAAAATAAACATTCATTGATAATTTAACATCCATTGTTTTTTTCATTAATATTCTTATATACCTTTCAGAATATCTTACCCCTTTTCCACACTTTAACAGTACAAAATGAACCTTTAATCGGAACGAAAGGTGAATGTCCCAATATTTTATTGATATTATTGTTTTTATAATAAATATTTTCGCCAATATTTCATTGATATTTTAATGTTTTTTAAGGACAAATTAAATGGTTGTATTATGTTTTGCAGGGACACAGGGGCAAACTTTTTTATTTCTTTGTTTTAATTTTTTCATTCATTAAATTTGTAATGTCCTCAAAATGAATCCCAATGGATGGCAAGTTAAAAACGTTATATTTCAAATTTTAACATTTGTCCATTGCCCAGTCTCACTTGGTTTGAACTGTAAATAAATGTGTCATTTAAATCTTGCGCAAAGGATATCTATTTTTATTAATTTGGTGGTGCAGAAGGTAAAGTTTATTCAATTTGTTCACCCCAATAAACAACGAGGCATTGTTTCATAAGTTACAAAATATCATTCACTTAAAAGATTTAGCCGAGATTTTAAACGGTTATAACTGTCAATTTTAAGTGGATTGCGAAAAACATATGACAACAGTGTTTGCATGTAAACAATTAAAACATTATTTTATTTTATACTTTATTTTTGCTTCATCTTAACATACTTTTTAAAAAAAATTTTCAAAAAATTCACATGACCATATCTCGACTTTTCCGGGTTTTAAGGGAAATTTTGGGGAAAACACTTTAAAACAATGAGAAACATATTCAAAACCTCCCTTTAAATTAGATTAGAATTTAAACAGACAAATTTCCAAATTTAAAATATAAACAAAAACCCGGGAAAAAAATTTC
Source organism: Ruditapes philippinarum (assembly GCF_026571515.1). Classification (NCBI taxonomy): domain Eukaryota; kingdom Metazoa; phylum Mollusca; class Bivalvia; order Venerida; family Veneridae; genus Ruditapes; species Ruditapes philippinarum. The sequence continues at coordinate 2,799 of NW_026856563.1, read as the reverse complement.
AAATTTGTAAATTTTAAAAAAATGCCCGGGAAAAAAATGATGACTGTAAGAAATTGAGAAAATTTAAATTTGGAGCCCCAAAAGTGCGTTGTATATTTTTAATTCATTGTTTTTGCCAATTATAGTTTACATAACTTATATTTCAATTGTCCATCCCTTAACCATTAAGTTTTTTAAAAAAATGATACTTACTTATAGGCCCTTAATTAAGATGCCTTACAAATTTGCAATATTATTATCATAAAATTCTTATTTGAACGCTATATTTTGATATTTCCTTTAAGTCACTTTCGTCAGGGGTTCACATTGAGGAAAGGAAAAGATCCGTATGTCTGATTGTGTATTGTGTTACTAAAAATTATTATGCCCAAATAAAAGAAGGGAAAAATACATATTGATTAAAAACGAGTGTTGATTTAATATACGTCTCCAAATGCAATATTAATATACACTTCAATTTAACCGTTATAAATTTAATGTTTTTTTAAAATCAACTTTCGGGCCTTTTCCTCCCCTCACATTTGAAAATACGAAAGGAGCGGGAAAGTTTAAGATCTTCTGAAACTTTGGTACGAGGGATTGTTCGATGGTATCCACTTTTTTTGAAGGCCTTCACGGTTGCGCTGATTTTGGGCTAAAGTAATAAGTACTGATGAATGCCGATCCAAAGTGCCTGCGGACTTGTATTACCGCCCAAGCAAGGAAAAGGAAATTTCTAATTTCGGAAAACAAAAAAAAAGCAAACTGGGGCAACGGTCTGGAGAATACGGGGGGGTTAGGCAAAACAGTTACATTTTTTTTTTTTTCAAAAACGGGCCGAAACTATTGGCGGAGGTTTATGAGAAGGGGGGGGGGGGCATTTTTAATTTAGCAAGACGGATATCCTGTTTGGCAAGGCGTTCGTTTAAATTATAAAACTGTTTCTCATTTCTTAAGTTACTACGTCTTTGTAGTTACTTTCACAGTAATACTCTTTGCCTTTTTCACCGGGGCCCTTTTTTGCGACACCCTTTACAAAGGGAAGGGCCCAATTTTTATACGAAAAACCCTTTTTTTGGGACCAAAGACCGTTTGGCAATATTGGGGGTTTTTTTGTGTTTAGAGGGCCCCGATTGTTTTGCTAACTTTTTTTGGCGGGTCAAAAAATTACAAAGTTTCATCACCCGTGGATTTTAAAAAAATTGGCAAAAATGTTTTTGTTTTTTTTCATTTTTTTAAAAATTTTTAAAACAGTTGTTTTACCACCTTTAACCCTTTGGGCCCCTTTTGCTCCCTCGGTCCAACAGATGTGGCCCCCCATTTTAGCGAAATTATGCCAAAATAAATGGCCCATTTAAACTTTTATAAAGGGTTATTTTTTTAAAAAAATATTATCCCAAATTTTAATAATATAAAGTTTTTACTTTAGCAATACTAGTGGGAAAAAAAATTCAATTAAAATTTTTTTGATTATTAAATTTTTTATAAGTCATTTTCTTATTTCCCAATTACGAGCGAAAGGAAGAACCTGTCTTTACTTGTGTATAGGGAAATTATTGCAATAAATGGCGAAATTTTATCATCATTACGATTATTTTTTGAAAAATTTAAAATTATCAATTTCTGGTAATATACGTCTTGCCTTAGTGCATTAATAGTACAAATTCAAATTTTAAACAGTATACTAATATTTGATAAGTTCATTTTCCGGATTTTTTTCAATTGTTAAGTTGAAAAGGAAGATCTCAGAACTTTGTATAGAAATTATGCAAGTGTTTTATTTAGCGATTTTAAATTTCATTATGATTATTTTTTTGATAATAAATGTAAATCAATTTCTTTAATAATATACGTCTAAAATTTTAAGGACTATTTTTGCTTTTTTTCAGATATTTGTAAAAAATTGTTCTGGGTTTTTCGGGGAAAATATAGAGATTTTTTTTAAAATTTTGACAAAAAATTTGTTGGGATGGTGTATGAATAAAAAATGGAAATTTTTTGAGCCCAATTTTTCAAAGGGGCACTGAAAAAATGACCCGTGAAATAAGTATTTGGGCCCGGGAATTTTTAAACCGGACAGACAGATATTCCCCCAGAAAAAAAACAAAGGGGAAAACAGCCCCCCAAAATCCCCAAACTCCCAAAGAAGTACCCCCCCCCCCTTTTCGCAAGTAACATAAACCCAAAGCTTTTTTTATGTCTTTAAATAAATAAAAAATTAATTAATAATTAAAAAACGTTATAAAACAGAATTTTCTTTTGAACACGAATTGTCCGTCATGTTTTTATGGTATACCCAAAAATGCTAAAATATTAAGCATTTTTCCCTTTCTGAACCCCTTTTACTTATGACAGCGTGATTGTCCCTTTTACATTTGGTTCTTATTTTTTAAATATTAAAAAAAGGCCCGGGGCAAAAGTTCGCATGTTTTTTCCTTTCAGGATTCCATGAACGCGAAGGGTTTTAAAGAATTTGATTTAAAAAAATTACCAAATGTTTAAAAAGTTAAAGGGTTTGACCTAAAAAAATATCTTTGATGAAAATTTTATAATCTTTAAAAACCCTTATAAAACGAAAACCCAAACTCATAATTTTGGGTCATTTACATGACTATTATAAAGTATAAATGTTTTATAGACTTTTTTGTATATTAAAAACATTTTTTAGTCCCCGTTTAGCATTATCCTATTAAATCGGGGGATTGTTAAAACCTAAAATTGGTTTCTTTTTATTTAAAAATAAAATAAAATTTGAAGTCCATGCATTTAGTTCTTTTTTAAATAAATACACGAGTTCAAAAATGGGAACGGAAATATCCG